>NC_083602.1:30714042-31017644 GCF_029168945.1 Cannabis sativa | reverse complement strand
AAAAATCGATCCAAAACCCTTCCAAACCTATCCAAACTTTCCAGAACAGTTTATTAACATACATATGACATAACCTAAGCTGCAAAACACAATGGTTCAATCTCTAGCTTGAAATCACATACTCAAGTGAAGAAATCAAGTTTCTTTTAGCTTCCTCACTCTCCAATCAATCCCAACAGCCATGAATTCAATCCAAACATGCATTAACAAACCATATTTAACTTGGATAACAAACCTACACCCTCACTAAACCTACAGCTTTGAAAATTTTCAAGAAAGTAACAAAACCTAGCTTGAAAACCTAAGAAAACACCAAAACTAAATGGATGAACTTACCTAGGTGCAAGGTTAACTTGGAGATGGAGTTTAGCTCAAGAATTTGAAGAAAAAAAAAGTGAGTTCTTCCCTGGTTCCAGCTGCTACAGCAATCGGCAGAAGGAGAAGAAGAGGAAAAGCTTGGAGATGTGTTTTTTTTTGAAAAAAAGTGGTTTCTTGCCTTGGAAGGCAACTTCTTAAATAAGGGTTTTCTCTTTTTTTTTTTTTTTTTCCTTTGCAGCCACAAAATAAATAAGTAAAGAAAAGGGATTGCCAAAAAAATAAAATGACTAAACTATCCCTCAAAATAACCTAAACTTAAATTATAACCTAGGGGCATTTTGGTAATTTTACTAATTCCCCCAATCCGACATTCTAATAAAATTCTAACTTAATCCGGGATATCCTCAAAATAATCCTTTCATTTAATGTCGTGACATTGCTAACCACAAAGCTAAATTTCCACAATTACCGGGCCCAAAATAACGTATTTACTTAAATAATTTCTCAAAAATTCCTCTAAGTAAGATCATAATCCTACTTCATTTTCCAAGTAATTACATATTTAATAAAATATGTCCATTTAAATATTATTTATTTTCTGGGATATTACAACTATCCCCCACTTATAGGAATTTCGTCCTCGAAATTTACCTGAAAAGCTCGGGATACAACTCCCGCATCTGCGACTCTAATTCCCAAGTCGCTTCTTCAACTTTGCTATTCCGCCACAACACTTTGACTAGTGGAATAGTCTTGTTTCGCAACACCTTTTTTTTCCTGTCTAAGATCTGTACTGGTTGTTCTTCATATGACAGGTCGGTTTGAAGCTCAATGTCTTCATAACTTAAAATATGAGTTGCATCAGATACATATTTCCGAAGCATCGAGACATGAAACACATTATGAACCCCAGATAAGGCAGGAGGTAGAGCCAACCGATAAGCTACCTGACCTACTTTCTCAAGAATCTCAAATGGACCAATAAATCTGGGACTCAACTTTCCTTTCTTCCCGAACCTTCGAATTCCCTTCATTGGGGATACCCGAAGAAAAACAAAATCCCCAACTTGGAACTCAACATCTCTACGCTTTGGATCCGCGTAGCTTTTCTGTCTACTTTGGGAAGCAAGCATACGAGCTCGAATCTTCTCAATAGCCTCGCTCGTTCTTTGGACAGCTTCTGGTCCAAGATACCTACGTTCACCAGCCTCATCCCAGTGAATAGGTGATCGACATTTCCTTCCATAAAGCATCTCATACGGAGCCATGCCAATGGTACTTTGATAACTATTGTTATAAGAAAATTCAATCAGAGGTAGGTACTTGTTCCAAGAACCTTCAAAGTCCATTATACATGCCCTCAACATATCCTCAAGTATCTGAATAGTTCTTTCAGATTGACCATCAGTTTGAGGATGAAAAGCTGTACTGAATCTTAACTTAGTACCCATTGCTTGCTGTAAGCTTCCCCAGAACTTGGATGTAAATTTTGGATCTCGATCCGAAACTATCGACTTTGGGGCACCATGAAGTCGAACTATTTCCTTAATATACAAATCAGCATATTGATCCACTGTATACGTTGTCCTCACCGGGAGAAAGTGTGCAGACTTCGTATATCGATCCACTATCACCCAAATAGAATCATAATACCCTACTGTTCTGGGTAATCCCACTACAAAATCCATGGTGATGTCTTCCCATTTCCATTCAGGAATCTTTAGAGGCTGAAGCAAACCTGCCGGCCTTTGGTGTTCTGCTTTAATTTGTTGACAGGTTAAACATTTTGACACATATTCAACAATATCCCTCTTCATACCCGGCCACCAGTATAAAGCTTTCACGTCATGATACATCTTGGTTGTTCCCGGGTGTAAGGAGTACGGTGTAGTATGAGATTCATCAAGAATCTCTTGTCTGATTTCTTTGTCAACCGGTACACAGATTCTGTTTTTGTATCGCAACAACCCATCAGATAAGCATGAAAAGTCTCTTGCCAATCCAGCCTCTAACTTCTCCTTATGTCCCTGTAGCTCAAGGTCACCTTGTTGGGCTACTCTAATTCTTTCCAACAGATTAGATTGTATGGTGATATTAGCAAGTTTTCCAATTACAAATTCAATTCCCGCTCTCGTCATATCCTCAGCCAACTTGGCTGAGATTTCCTTTAGTTCACAAACTTGCCCTGGTCCTTTCCGACTTAGAGCATCCGCTACCACATTTGCTTTACCAGGGTGGTAGAGAATCTCGCAGTCATAATCCTTGACCAGTTCTAACCATCGTCGTTGCCTCATATTTAAATCCTTCTGAGTGAAAAAGTACTTGAGGCTTTTGTGATCTGTATAAATTTCACACTTCTCACCGTACAGATAGTGACGCCAAACTTTTAGTGCAAAGACAACCGCTGCTAATTCAATATCATGGGTAGGATATCGTTGCTCATACTCCTTCAATTGCCTGGATGCATAAGCAATCACTTTCCCTGATTGCATAAGAACACAACCTAACCCTTGTTTGGACGCATCACAATAAATCACAAACTTTTCGTCACCTTTTGGTAAGGTTAGCACAGGAGCGGTAATCAACCTTTGCTTCAATTCTTGGAAACTACCTTCACACTTGTCAGTCCAAACAAACTTACAATTCTTTCGGGTCAACTCAGTTAAAGGCGTAGAAATCTTTGCAAAGCCCTCAACAAATCTTCGGTAATACCCTGCTAACCCCAGGAAACTTCTAACCTCAGTTGCTGACTTAGGTCGAGGCCAGTCACGCACTGCTTCAATCTTTACTGGATCCACTAAAATACCATCTTTACTCACCACATGCCCCAAGAAACTCACCTGAGGTAACCAAAATTCACATTTCTTAAATTTGGCATACAACTTATGCTCCCTGAGACGTTGTGTAATATCCCGATAAGTTAAATGGTAAATAATTAGGGTTTATATTGATATTATGAATTAATCAGGTAATAAGTGGGATTATGATCCTACTAATTTATTTCAGCATAAAATTTAAATTTTGCTATAAGTGAGTAAATAATCGTAATTTGTTAATTACGGAGATTTATATAGCATGTGTGAATGTAATATGAGCTATATGTGGAATAAAAATATTTCAGGTTCGGCGACCCCGGAGACTCAATAAGTGGATATATAAGCGTAATTTGTTAATTACGGGGATTTATTTGAAATACGTGGATATAATATGAGTTATTTGTGAAATAAAAATATTTTCAAGTTTGACGACCCTGGAGACCCGATTGGAGGCCAAAAATGTCACAACAGTTTTATATAGAAATATTGATGAGATTATTGGGATAAGTTGATTTTAGAAATATCGGGGTATTTTAGGGTACTCGAAGTTGACCAAATACCCTAAAAATAGAGATTTCTTAGTGGCTAAGAAATAATAAGATAATTATTAATAATAAAGTTTTTATTAATATTATTATATTATTATTATTAATATATTATATTATATTATATTATATTATTATTATTATTATTATTATATTATTATTATAATATTATTTATATATAAGTTAACGTAAGTTAACTTTTATATATATATATATATATATTAAGTTATCAGTGAAACAGAACAGAACGAACGACGAACGAAACCCTCGTTCTCCCTCCTTCGATAAAACCTTCTCCCCTTATATCTATTTTCTTCAATTTTCAATCCAAAACTTAGCGATCTAAGCTCTGGTAGTAGCAGGATAGCAAATCTTTGAAGAGGGAAAGCTTAAGGTATGGTTTAATTTCGTTTTAAGTTTAAAAACAATTGGTTTCGTATAGGGGTTTTGTGAATTAGAATAGTTATGAAGGTTCTGACCTTATAGAATTATTCTCGGGTAGTCATGGGACTAGTTTCGATATTTTCTTGTTGAATTAGAAGTGATTTTTGAGTTAGAAATCGAGTTTGGAACTTTTTAAAGCTTAGTCCGAACGTTAATGGCGTTTTTCATTTAAGGGGTCGATTTTTATTTCTGTTACGTAAGGATGGTAGTATTTATGGCATACATGCACCCTGTAAAGTTTGGAGTCATTTGGATAAGTTTTGGTAGTGTTTCGGTGAGTGCGAAAATTGAAATTTTCGTATTTCACAGTTTATAGAAATTCCTAAGAGATCAGAAATCGTACTTTTGTCATAACTTTTGACTCGGGTGTCCGTTTTGGATATTCTATATACCGTTTCGAAGCTTGAGACGAGCTCTACAATATGGTGTATGTTTTAGAGCTGAAATATAAGTTTTATTTTAGTGTATTTATACCGCGGGGTTTGGTAGAACACCCTAGATTGTCTTATGTGAATATAAGCAGTGTTTTAGGATAAACACTTATTAGTTTATCGTTGTTGTGACATAGGGCCGGGATCATCGAGGATAGTTCTCCACTTGGATTGATTGAAATGTATGAACCTGAATTAAAGGTAAGAAAAGTATATTGTACTGCATAGTACGCTGTATGTAATACCGTTAGTATTGTTATGAATTGATCAATATTGAGATATAGTTAATATTGTTATATATAGAAAAGTATATTGTACTGCATAGTACGCTGTATGTAATACCGTTAGTATTGTTATGAATTGATCAATATTGAGATATAGTTAATATTGTTATATATTGAAAAGTATATTGTACTGCATAGTACATTGTATGTAATACAATTAGTATTGTTATGAATTGATTAATATTGAGATATAGTTAATATTGTTATATATTGAAAAGATTGATTGGTTGAGTATTGATAATGTGATAATATTATGCATGTGATATGTTGGCTCACCTGATTAGGTGATGCAATTTTCCTGGTAACGTACTGGGCGTAAGTACGGGCGTTAGTGATATATGATGAGTACCGAGTGTAGGTACGGGCTCACCTGATTAGGTGATGCAATTTTCCTGGCGACGTACTGGGCGTAAGTACAGGCGTCAGTGACATGATAAGTACCGGGCGTAGGTACGAGCTCGTCTAGTTAGACGATGCGATATATTGGTGCCAGATTGTGGCACGGGCTCACCTGATTAGGTGATGCAATTGTATGATATATGGGTGCAGGTTTTTGGGCATAGGCTCACCTGATTAGGTGATGCAGTTATGCGACATATGGGTGCCAGGCTATGGCATGGGCTTGCCTGATTAGGCGATACAATACAAGATCATCAGATTAAAGCATCGACTTGCCTAATTAGGCAACATGATGTCATGAAGATGGTTGCTTTATGAGGTAACATATATATTATTTATATGATTAAATGAATATGAATTCCATTATTGGTATAATGGTTTTGTATTACCAAATATCTGTATACTAATGTTTATTCGTGGCAGATGCCAGTAGTGATTTGGATTTCATCTTATGAACAAAGTGTGATGGTTTGATTTTTATTGTGTATAAATGACAATATTCGAATAATAAGCTATATGATTGTTATTATTACTTTTCTTGCTGAGTCCTTGTGACTCACGGGTGCTATGTGGTGCAGGTAAAGACAAAGAAAAGCTAGATCAACCATGAGGTGGCAGTCTTCTCCAGCAATGTACATATTGACCTCCCCGGCCTGCGTGCCGAGTTGCCAGGAGTTGTTTTAGACTGGCTGTATCTGCTGTGTATTTTGATTTTATGTTTAAATGGTTGTCGTACATATTTCTTTAGCAAAACTTTTTACAACAGGGATTCCCGTAACACACTTTTTATGCCGTTATAATGTCCATTTTTAGTGTTTTATTTTAGTCAAGTTTTTAATATTATCACGGTTTTTAATAATTAATTATTCTATTAGTATTAAACTAGTTTATAAAATCACACACGTGGCGTCCCTATAGATTAGGGCGTTACAACTTGGTATCAGAGCAGCCATGGTTTTAAAGGTCCTGAAGACTGGTCGAATATGTACATTTGCTGCGAGGACAGGTCGACTCATGGTATATAGTAAGTATTTATATTATTTGCTATTGGATTACCTGCCTAGGCAATTATAAAGTATGTTGGGAAAAGTAACATACTGATAATTTTGATAAGAATGTGTGTATGGTATATGCATATTGATATTAATATCCGTCTGAGTTTTAAATAGTTAGAAGACGTGGACTAAATATGTGATAAGTTATACAGTAAGGGCAATCAAATAGTCTGATTAGCGAGCTATTTGGGCTCAAGGCAAACAATATGGAAGAGAATTATTTATGAACATAATGCTGGGAACATGTAAATTCTGTTATACAGGACATGGTTAGACGACAAGGAGAAAAAAATAAATCTAAGATTTGAAAAGATAGCAGGCTCATCTTGTGTCTGTTCTTATACTACCGAGACTTCCTGTTGTACCACTAGATGTGGTGGAATATATGAAGCCACCTTACTAATAGATCAAGAAGCAAAAACTAAATGAACCACAAATTATGGGATAAAACGAAAGGTTCTAGGGTGACCATGATAGCGGTCAAAGTGAGTATAAGAGATGGTGACCTTATCCTGAGTGTTCAAGATGCAAAAAGGCGCCATTTGAGCCAATTTAGAGCCATATCTTGTTTTTTTTTATGGGGTAGCGGGTCATCTGAAAAGAACCTACACGTAGTTAAGAAAGACTTATGTTAAAGGAGAAAAGTGTACGGGTCTTGCCCAAGTGCTGGTTATGACTCAAGGGGACAGGGATATCGGTCCTTCGGCCAACTCAAGTTAGAATTTATGGGCAATATTATAATTACTATTGATATTAAACATTGTACATTTAGTTAGAGACATCAAGAAATCTGAATGGACTGTGCATGTATGTTATTTAATGGTAATCCATTTAACAGGATAGACAGATTAGAAAGATGACAATATGAGTTAAATTGTTGATATTCCCTAGTGGAATATAGAAAATGAGTAGTTAATGGAGGTATCGATCTAATTGATTCAAATAACAAAATCTTTTGTTTAGAAGTAATCTAGCGTTACCAAAGGTGGGACAATTTATGAGTATTGTCTGGAATCCCAGATGAATTGAAGGTGATGATTGTGTAGTAATTTTGAGATTATGTAGTAGTGGGACTACCTATGTTAGCAAGAAGCATCTTGTTTTGGCAGCTCGGCATGAAGGAACTCCATGGTTGAGTGTCCTTGACTTGGGGTGGTTTCATTTAGGAAATTTTCCCATGAAGCGTGCGAGTCAGAGCAAAGCACGTTAGAAACACTTGGATTGGTTCGTGGGACCAGTCGTCAGTCCAAGAAACAACTAGAGTGATGAAGTCATGTATAAGAGCCATCATTCTATGGGCGTAAGGGCCCAATGGAGGCATAAAGTGTGTAACGTATAAAAGAACGTCAGGAAGAGTAGTGGTATCACTGAAGTAAAGAAGATTACCTAAATTACTTAAGGTGATACGGTAATGATGGAGAGTACTTTATAATTGACTGGATAGTCAATATGGTATATAAGGAGTGTTGGATATTATTTTACCAGGATCTTAGATCTACTCACAAGTATGTTTATTAACATCCTAAATATGAACTTTCTAAAACGATAAATTAAACACATATAAAGTTTAAGAAACCTTACATTGGTTGCAGCGGAATTAAATGACTCCTTCCGTTCAGATATCTAGCCCTTGATTCCTTTCTGTAGCAGAGCATTATCAATATCTGAACCTGGATCTCTTTCTCTGAATCTTTGATGCTGAAACTCCTTTGCTGATGATCTTTCTTCACGATCTTCCTCACTATGATTGAGGTATTGCTTGATGTGTGTGGGCACTACTCTAATCACTAAGGATTTCGAAATTCAAGAGGGAAGAGAAAGAAGAAGTGGCAGCTAAAGATAGGGAGAGAGAAGGCTCAGGTTTTTCTCTGAAGGAAAAATAGAAAATTTAAGTGTAAATTTCCTGAAGCCTTCACTATCTATTTATAGCATTCCACTAGGGTTAGGTTTGAATTATTTGGCATTAAAATAATGAAAAAATCAGTTTAAATTTCCTACAAAAGTGGCTGGCCCTACACTTAGTGGATTGGGCCTTGCTTTTTGCAATTTTGCAATTTTAACACCTTTTGTATCTGATTTTCTCAAAAATACCAATTTCCTAATTCAACCATTTAAATGTCAATTCTAACTATTTAATAACTATAAATAATTATTAAATAATATTGTCATTTATCATATTTATTAATTGAACCATACAAAGTATCATAATTAACAAATATGCCCCTATAAACTCTTTCTTTACAATTTCGCCCTTACTTAGTGAAAAATTCACAAATAGACATAGTCTAATTTGAGAATTATAATTGATTAATCAAAACCAATTACATGAGTCTTACAAGCAATATTATCTCAACTAGTGGGGGGACCATGGGTCTATATAACCGAGCTTCCAATAAGTAGATCAAGAATTTAGCACTAAAATTCACTAACTTATTAATTCTTCGTTGACTCCACGCATAGAACTTAGAAGTGCACTCTCAAAGATATAGAATGCTCTATATGTACCACCATAGAGACACATCATTAGTTATCCATTGTTATAATCCTAATTTGATCAATGATCCTCTATATGAATGATCTAATCGTAAAGGGATTAAATTACCGTGCTACACCCTACAATGTATTTATTCCTTAAAACACTTGACCCCGTATAAATGATATTTCACTTATGTGAAATGAGTACTCCACCATTTATGTTCGTTTGGTCAAGCTCGAAGGAGATCATCCTTTGCTTACTATTCGATGTAAGCCATAGATTCCATGTTTATGATAGCGCTCCCACTCAATTGCACTACCGTGTTCCCAAAATGTACGTATCACCCCGACCTAAAAGTAGGCTTAACTAACAAATCAAAGAACACGAATAGCCTTTCAAGATCGAGCCTAATCATATCCGGATTAAGATCATTTGATCTAAAGATCAACTAGTGCGATATTGACTTGAATAGATTTTACGGTAAGTTTAATTAAATCTAAGTCAAAGTTCAATATCGGTCCCCTTCCGATGCATACTCCATGCATCCAACCCGAGCTTTACTTTAACCAATGTTCGGAAAGAACATAGTATTTCTCCAAATACAAGTAAACTCTTGTTGTAGATTATCATATCGTAAAACCCTATGTCCGATAAATCTAGGAAACTTTATTCACATAGTCATGTTTACTTTCCAATGTGTTGACGACACAATAAACAAAAGATCAAGTATGTGAAAAGGGTTTCAGATGAATTTATACATTATGTACATATAATCATGAAATAAATCATGTGAACCATGCACCATTAAATGTTATTTCTGATCTATATTAATAAACAAATCTGATTATATTGAAATGAGATTTATTTAGGGCATAAAACCCAACAAACTCCCACTTGCACTAATATAAAACAAAAAGTGCGTTTCAAATAATCTCAACACCTTGATATACAAATCAAGTGTAGTAGTAGTAAACTCCTCGTAATAGGATCTGAAAGGTTGAATTAACCACAACCTTTTCTCCACCATTACTCTTCCTTAATCACAAAATCATTGATAATGTGAAATTCCTCTCTATATGTCTACTCTCTCGGGATATCGGATTCTATACCTTTGGCAACTACTTTTGGTTAATCAAAGAAATTAACACTAGTAGTTTAAGGCAATTTGGAATGTTGCCAAAGATGTATAGAACTTTCCTTAGACTCGAATAAGTACCTTTCCCCGCCTTTAACATTCACTCCTCTCGGTAGACCTAGAGACTTCGTATAGGTTTTTACACTTCTCCAAAATCACTATTCCACCCCCGTAGTAACCACCATCTTATCAGAAAGATTTACTAGCACAAAGGCAAATTTCGAAATCTGATATGGTGTAGTCTAAGAGTTTTAAACACACCCTTATAGACTAACATATAGTTCCTCTTCTTTATCTTAGGATTTACTTGATTGTCTTCCAATGTTCTTCTCCCCGGATTAATTCGATACCTACTCATTACTCCCACTCAACACAGTGTCCGGGTCTAAGGCATACAAAAGCATATCTAAGACCTCTCACTGTTGATGTAAGAAATTCTTTCATGGCTTTATCTTTTCTGGAATAGTTAAGACTTTTCCTTAGATAAATAAAATCTATACCTAAGAAGTTGTGAAGCTTCTATAGATTGTCATTAGAAAGAAAATGCTTCAGCATCTTACTAAAGTAAGTTGCTTGCATTAGAGTAAGTAATTACCAGGTATACCACAAGCCATAGGTTTAGATAAACTCAAACCTATATTACTAGGAACAGGAAGTTTGTTAAGTCCATTGAATAGACTTATTAACTAAAATTTCCTTTTATGTCCTTGTAATAGAAAACTTTAGGTTATTCCATGTGAATGGATTAAACCATAGTTCTATTGGCTTTTCTTCTTAGTTTCTTATCTTGACAATCCATTACTTGTTTAAACTCACAATGGATTTTAATCACTAGTGTCTCCCAAGTCATAAGAAGGTGAATTCCTAGAAACTCTCCCACTACGACAAGGCACCGTGAATTATGTCTAAGAAAACTAAATGGTATTAACCTCTTTGGTTGTGACAAGACAACTGAGGCAGTGGGATCATCATACGTTATATAAGATGATAGAACACTTTTGGAATCAAGAATTAATATCTCCTTTATTTGTTACTTGTTTTTCAGACTTAGTCATTTTCTTAGAAAAGTAGTATTTGTTTGAACAAACACTTTCTTATCTATTGACAATGGGATGGTCCACCCCTAATCACTTAGAAAAGCTAACAAACCATGGTTAACAGTTCTAGCCTTTCTTAAGATTTTGATTAGGTCATCCATGAATCTAGTAATGATTTACATTAAGTATACAACCATTACATCATTCTGAAATTGTATTACCATAGAAGGATTTAGGCAACGACTAGTAACTAATCATCAACATGCAACTCGAAATTTCTGGGGAGGTAAGTTTGGATATAATTCAAAAATCAATTTAATGATCTTTGAACTGCATATCTACTAACTATTTCTCCACCCCTATCGCCCGCAAGATCTTTAACCACTTACCTTAATGGTGTTTAACCATTGCTAGAAATTAATGAAATTTTTCAAACATTTCAAATTTCTTTGCATAAGGTATAATCTAGAGTTATCGTTTTAAGAATACAACGAAAAACTCATATCCACCCCTGAATGTACATTCATCTGCGAATGAGATGAACTACTTTCAGTGGATATAGGCATATTAACTCTTTGCAGAGATTGATCTTGTCAAATCCACTATGAACAAGATACAAATGCCATAGATTAAGAAAATGTGGTAGTGTCTATGATGACATAGCTTTAGTTACATCAAAGAGTTCTTAGAATACTTCAAGTGGATCCTGGTCACGGTATCACCTAACTCACATTCCATACGCTTTAATCCATTAATAAAAGATGGATATTAAACACTTGAGAAAGTGTAACTGTATTGTATTCTGGAATTAGAAATTTAAGAAAATTTCTATTTGGAATCTAAAATTAAAGTCAAAGACTTAAATTCAACCAAATTTAATGAGTAATTCTTTCTTGGACCACCACTACTAATACAAACTCTAAGTCAGATTTGCCCATACAAGTAGGAGATTTCTAAGATTGAGGATTTATATCAATTGGGAATAGAATTTCGGGATTATAATCATAAGCGTCATTTAATTTCTTAAGAGAAAATATAGAATGACATGAAATGATTTATAGACCATTCATCCAATGATATATTTGAAAGCTAATTCGAAATGAATAAGCTAAGAGGAATTAGGATAATTTCGTTTAAAATAAGAATCCAACGATGCTTCGATTAGCGAAAGTCAAAGTAATCTTATTTATATAATCTTCTTGTTTTATATCGTAAAAATACTAGTCTAAGGTGTCATCAATTGATGAACAGCTAGATGTCGCATATACAATATTTATCTTTCGAGATCTTACACTATTATGTATGTCTAATGGTGAAAATCCAATAGGGATTTATCTCATTAGAAAAACAAACATGTTAGACCAACAATGAAGATTCGAAATTAAACTACAACTTAATAACAGAAAATAACATGGTTCAATATAAATTCATACACAATTCAGAAATTATAAACATATAGCAAGTAGGAATGACAAGTGAAAATACTAAAACTTACAATCCTAAATAATTTCCAAGGTTTTCAACAAACTGATATCAGTGTCCCGTTTAGGCGAGAGTCAAAGCTACCATTCATTGAATAGAGTTGAGCCTCGTCCTAAAATGTTAAACATTCTAGCAACCTTTTATTCGATCAAGATTGGAATTCGCCGTTGTCCCGTTTAGGCGAGAGTCAAGGCAATTCTATCTTATGAGCTTCCACCATTGTTTCATAATTTGCAAGTCAAGTATGGTCGCCACCATTAGGGTGATCCATACCATACAAAACACTTACAAACTACTTATCATGCGAGGTTAAAATCTGCGAAATTGCTAATGAACGTTCCTCCATTAGGAGGATTACTCACTAAAACAAACGCGTGTAAAACCCACAATGGAGATCGAATGTCTCTATAATAAAGCTCATTATTTGAAAAGAGTTGTATTTTCTTTTATTCTCTTTATTTATTCTATTTATTTTAAATATATATTTATTTAATTAAAATTTCCAATTTAGAATGAAAAATTCTAAATATAAATTTTAATTTAATATTTATAAATTTTACTTAGATGGATATGAAAATAACATGAATTATTTCCATCTTAGTAATAATTTCCAATAAATATTTAGAAAAATATTCAATTTAAGTTGTTACAAAATTAATTTAAATTAATTTACAACTCAAATTTAATTTTCTATAAATATATATTGCATTTCGAAAAATTAAAGTATACAATTTTCGAAAAAATGCATATTAAAATAAAAAAAAAAAAAATAAATCCCGGAAAAATTATTCTAATTTAATGTTGGCCCAAAATTAATTAATAAAATTAATTTACAACAAAAAATATAATTTTCCTATTTAATTAAATATATAAGAAAAATTACAAATATTTAAGTATGATGATGAAAATCAACTCAAATATTAATTTTCTATTTAATTAAATACACTAGAAAAATACTTCAAGCAAAAATATCACCTATCTAGATTTTCCTTTGACTAATTAATTCTATTTCTAATAATATACTTTTTAATTCAATTTATTTTAAGTTAATCAATAAATGAAAAAATCATTGATTTAAGTTGATCCAAGAATTAATTAAAATAATTAATTTACAACTTAATCTATTTTTCAAGATAAAATTCGAAATTCTAGCATTTAAGAAATACAATTTCGAAAATTGATTAATAAAATAAAGAAAAAATATATTTTGAAAATTATTTAAATTTAGTTAAAAAAAATAAATTTCAACTAAAAATAATTTTCTATTTAATTAAATGTCATGAAAAAGAAATATTTAAGTATGATGATAAAAATCAACTTAGATATTTAATTTTCAAATTAATTAAATGTATTAAATTCAAGAAATAAATAATTAAGTGTAGAGAAGGCTTAATTATTAATCTCTAGTTTAATACTAGGAAAAATATTCTTAAAATAAATTGTACCAAAATTAATTATATAAATAATTAATTTCACAATTTATAATATTTTCCTATTTAATATTAGAAATAATAAGTAGTCTAGAAATAACTATCTAGAAAATATCTTATTTGACTAAGTATCTTTTCCACAAAATTTGAAAAAATATCTAATTTAAGTTGTAAGAATAGAAAAATCTAGAACTTAAATATTTTCAAATTTAAATTTAATTAAATATCAAAAATTAAGTTGTAACCACTTAATTTGAAAATATTCCATTTTAAGTTAATATTTGAAAAGATATTAACTTAAAAAAATATCTAAAGAATCTTAATAACCAATGCCTAAAATTCCTCAACTTAATTTTGAAATTTTGAATTCAAAGATATTCGCATTTAAGTTGGTTAGTTGAAGATAACTAAATATCAACTTAAATAGGAATATTTAATGAAAAATTTAAATTAAGTTTAAAAAGAATCTGTCATTATAATTCTATATTTAATTAAATACAAGAAAATACATATAGTTTAGCTTAGAATATAAAATTCCTTAAACTATATTTTTCTTAAATTAATTTCAAAATAAATGAAATTAATTATGTTGCTAATCAATTTTATTAGGTTAAACTAGTTTAATTAACCTAGTATTGCTCATTCAAATCGTGCAAATGGGCCTTCACAATCGGGGTGGTTTGTGTGAGGGGTGCCGGGTTCAAGATGTCGTACCCACTTCTATGGCTCCCAACTCTCACACAAGGCCCAAAAGAGAGGAATTTAACCTTAATAAGAACAACCGTTATTAATTGAATAAGTTCAAAACTTAATGGGCCTAAATAAAATCTATCAATGACTATGACATTTTATTTAGCAACATTAACCTATATGCATCTATAATAAAATTAAACACATAGCTCACACAGCACACTTTGGATGGGTCCTATCATGTTGCTAGTGTCATACACAGATGAAAGAAGATTGTAAATATACCCGTTACAAATTATTATCTTGACCAAGTGGAGCCATCGATCATTAGATCCGGCAAAAAGTAACCATGGCTATTTGCAATCAAGTAATAATAGGTTTTAAAAACTTACACATAAGCTAAAACACATACTCCTGCAACAAGGTTAGCTGGATAGTTGGATGTAGGATTTATTTAATTTTAAATAAATATTTAATTTCGAAAATAATTAATTAAATAAAAAAAAATAAAAAATTTCGAAAATTTTTAAAAAATTTAAAAAAATTCGAAATTTAAAAAAAATTTAAAATTAAACCTACAATTTTTGAAAAATTAGGTTTCAACCAACCTAAATATCATTTCAAAAATTTGCTAACTACTTTTAAATTTTAAATGTTATTTTATAAATAAAAATTAAATAAAAAAATTAGAAAAGATAAATAAATATCTTTTTCAAATTTTTTAAATGTAATTTAAATAAATAAAATAACAAAATTTAAAAAATTAGCAAAATATCTTATATCTATTTAAAATTACATGATTATAAATATCTTATTTTAAATTTAAATATGGTCAAAATATCTAAAAAAAATTTAATTAAAAAAATCTTAAAAGATAAGATATTTTTAAAATATCTTAAAAGATATTATAAATATCTTTAAAAGATATTATAAATATCTTAAAATATCTGACCTTAAATTTAAAAAAATATAATCAAATTTAAAAATAAGATAGATTTTTAAGCAAAAAGATAAATACTAATTCTATTCAAATTCAAATTACACTAATATCTTGAATTAAATTAAAAAAATTTAAATTAATTCAAAATGATAATTAGAATTGAATTAGGAATAGTAATAGTATATATACAAAACCATACAAAAAATTGGAAGTTAATTCCATGAAAAAGTATGAAAAATTGAAGAAAATTGAAAAAATTCGAAACTGCATGGACAGTTCTCATGATCGTGAAACTATCAAGATGTACTCCATTTTGTCAAATCTTCAAAAAATCATAACTAATTCAAATAAAATCCAAATTGAGTTTTGTAAAAGGCTAACTTGCTTAATTTTTTCCATACTATCCAATAAAAATAATGCCAGAACCGAAATAACAATTATTTTTCACGAAAATTTCACAATCATCAATCAATCATCAAATAACACTCAATACAACATGATACCATCCAAAGAACATACAAACAATCGTTTTAAAGTCCAAATTACATGTAAGTAAATCAATTACCATGGCTCTGAGGCCAGTTGTTGGATATTATTTTACCAGGATCTTAGATCTACTCACAAGTATGTTTATTAACATCCTAAATATGAACTTTCTAAAACGATAAATTAAACACATATAAAGTTTAAGAAACCTTACATTGGTTGCAGCGGAATTAAATGACTCCTTCCGTTCAGATATCTAGCCCTTGATTCCTTTCTGTAGCAGAGCATTATCAATATCTGAACCTGGATCTCTTTCTCTGAATCTTTGATGCCGAAACTCCTTTCGTCGATAATCTTTCTTCACGATCTTCCTCACTATGATTGAGGTATTGCTTGATGTGTGTGGGCACTACTCTAATCACTAAGGATTTCGAAATTCAAGAGGGAAGAGAAAGAAGAAGTGGCAGCTAAAGATAGGGAGAGAGAAGGCTCAGGTTTTTCTCTGAAGGAAAAATAGAGAATTTAAGTGTAAATTTCCCCGAAGCCTTCACTATCTATTTATAGCATTCCACTAGGGTTAGGTTTGAATTATTTGGCATTAAAATAATGAAAAAATCAGTTTAAATTTCCTACAAAAGTGGCTGGCCCTACACTTAGTGGATTGGGCCTTGCTTTTTGCAATTTTGCAATTTTAACACCTTTTGTATCTGATTTTCTCAAAAATACCAATTTCCTAATTCAACCATTTAAATGTCAATTCTAACTATTTAATAACTATAAATAATTATTAAATAATATTGTCATTTATCATATTTATTAATTGAACCATACAAAGTATCATAATTAACAAATATGCCCCTATAAACTCTTTCTTTACAATTTCGCCCTTACTTAGTGAAAAATTCACAAATAGACATAGTCTAATTTTGAGAATTATAATTGATTAATCAAAACCAATTACATGAGTCTTACAAGCAATATTATCTCAACTAGTGGGGGACCATGGGTCTATATAACCGAGCTTCCAATAAGTAGATCAAGAATTTAGCACTAAAATTCACTAACTTATTAATTCTTCGTTGAATCCACGCATAGAACTTAGAATTGCACTCTCAGTATATAGAATGCTCTATATGTTCCACCATATAGACACATCATTAGTTATCCATTGTTATAATCCTAATTTGATCAATGATCCTCTATATGAATGATCTACACTGTAAAGGGATTAAATTACCGTTACACCCTACAATGTATTTATTCCTTAAAACACTTGACCCCGTATAAATGATATTTCAGCTTATGTGAAATGAGTACTCCACCATTTATGTTCGTTTGGTCAAGCTCGAAGGAGATCATCCTTTGCTTACTATTCGCCAGATAGAAGCTATAGATTCCATGTTTATGATAGCGCTCCCACTCAATTGCACTACCGTGTTCCCAAAATGTACGTATCACCCTGACCTAAAAGTAGGCTTAACTAACAAATCAAAGAACACGAATAGCCTTTCAAGATTGAGCCTAATCATATCTGGATTAAGATCATTTGATCTAGGATCAACTAGGCGATATTGACTTGAATAGATTTTACGGTAAGTTTAATTAAATCTAAGTCAAAGTTCAATATCGGTCCCTTCCGATGCATACTCCATGCATCCAACCTGAGCTTTACTTTAACCAATGTTCTGGAAAGAACATAGTATTTCTCCAAATACAAGTAAACTCTGTTGTAGATTATCATATCGCAAAAACCCTATGTCTGATAAATCTAGGAAACTTTATTCACATAGTCATGTTTACTTTCCAATGTGTTGACGACACAATAAACAGGATCAAGTATGTGAAAAGGGTTTCAGATGAATTTATACATTATGTACATATAATCATGAAATAAATCATGTGAACCATGCACCATTAAATGTTATTTCTGATCTATATTAATAAACAAATCTGATTATATTGAAATGAGTTTTATTTAGGGCATAAAACCCAACAAGGAGACCATTGACATTTTGGGAAAAGATTACTTTATTGTGCAATTATGGAAAGGCATACTGACCCAGAATGGAGAAAAGCTTATGAATTGAGAGGCAATTTAATAGACACGTAATTGAGTGATTGGTGGATGTTGGATCACAAAGTAGGTTGTTTATTAAACAACGAGTTATATAATTGAGTGTAGAATAAGTTTTAAAGTGGTTAACGAAGTATGAAGATAGTGATGATTGCAGAGAAGCAATGGTATCATATGAATCAGGGAGTGAAACCTTAGTGGTGATGATGAAAAGAAACTTCAGGATCAAGGAATGATCTTTAATTAATTGTTATTAGTTGAGAATTCGGGAAATGGGTATTTCCAGTTTAGTTGTGGGTACCTGGTATGAGCAGTGTTGCCTCTACTGTATAGGTTTAATCAAATTACTTTATAATGGTGGTTAATCGTAAATGATTGGAAAAAAAAAATTAATTAAAAGTTCTGTCAATTCAAGGGAAATTGATACAAGTTAAAATAAGTGGAGATGAACAAGATTTAAGTTGACAATAAGATGGGAATTCCTCGAGTTTAAGTGAACAAAAACCGATGAGGAATTGCAAGAGGTTTATGAAGGGAGTGATAGCAATTGAATTTTATTAATGAAAGAATGAAAGCAAGAAATACAATTAAGAACGACAAAGAAGCATCTACTTTCTGATAACCCACCATGAGTTTACTTTGGAGTTAAGCATATTTAAGTTGGGGTAATCTCAAGATGGGAAATCCTTCGGGGAGTCACCCCGGGAAGTGTATGAGTGAGGACAAAGTACGCTAGAAAGATTCATATTAGGATGCAAAATCGGTAGTCGTTCCAGAAATTATTAAGAGGAAGTGATGTGTTAATAAGCAGAAATTTACAAGGTATTGAGACAAGTAAGTGGGTGGAAATAAGAAGTGCTCTAATTTAATATCTATCAGAAATGAATACTTAACTTGTTACTAAGTTAAGTCAGTAGATCAGCTTAGGAGATCTCATAGAAGGAATAGAAAGACATAATTATGAATTATGTACTATGTGATCTTATGATTTTGACCGAGTAGTAAGGATTGGACATACAGAGTTAATATGTTGTCTATCAGTGTAGACAATTTATACTATAAATGAGAATACAAAATTCATACAAAGGAATAGTCTAATCTTGTAAAATTCCAAGGTGTATATTTTTGGCTATGATGTTAAGAATTAAAGAAGGTTATTGAGAACCATGGAAGTTAAAGCGAAAATAGTATAATGCTTTATTCTTGAAAGGTGGGTAACCTGCGAAGATCAATAGAATATTAGAAATATACTGTGAGCATATTTGATAAAGGTTAGAATATCTTAGAATAATATCTTCCCTTATGAGGTGTTTATTTAAAAAGTGATAATTAAATGTACCACTGGTTAGGTACCTTAATAAGTGTGGTACAAGAGAACTATTATATACATGTTCACTGGATTAAATAGGCTAGGTAGCCTATTAGCTAGCCTTAACTCCTGCGTTGTCCGGAATATATAATGTGTTTCATGTCTCCATGTTGAGAAAATATGAATCAGACTCGACCCATGTTCTGAGTTGTGACAATGTTAAACTTCAGACAAATTTATTATATGAGAAAAATATCTTGTCCAGGTTTTGGACTAGAAAGATGAAATGAGACAATTCTACTAGTTAAGAAAGTGCTATAAAAAAAACAGTAAGATAGAAGCAGCAATTTGAGAATTAGAATCATAAATATTGGGGTAATATCCCGAATTGTTTAAATAAATTTCGAGGACGAAATTTCTATAAGGAGGGGATGGTTGTAATATCCCGATAAGTTAAATGGTAAATAATTAGGGTTTATATTGATATTATGAATTAATCAGGTAATAAGTGGGATTATGATCCTACTAATTTATTTCAGCATAAAATTTAAATTTTGCTATAAGTGAGTAAATAATCGTAATTTGTTAATTACGGAGATTTATATAGCATGTGTGAATGTAATATGAGCTATATGTGGAATAAAAATATTTCAGGTTCGGCGACCCCGGAGACTCAATAAGTGGATATATAAGCGTAATTTGTTAATTACGGGGATTTATTTGAAATACGTGGATATAATATGAGTTATTTGTGAAATAAAAATATTTTCAAGTTTGACGACCCTGGAGACCCGATTGGAGGCCAAAAATGTCACAACAGTTTTATATAGAAATATTGATGAGATTATTGGGATAAGTTGATTTTAGAAATATCGGGGTATTTTAGGGTACTCGAAGTTGACCAAATACCCTAAAAATAGAGATTTCTTAGTGGCTAAGAAATAATAAGATAATTATTAATAATAAAGTTTTTATTAATATTATTATATTATTATTATTAATATATTATATTATATTATATTATATTATTATTATTATTATTATTATATTATTATTATAATATTATTTATATATAAGTTAACGTAAGTTAACTTTTATATATATATATATATATTAAGTTATCAGTGAAACAGAACAGAATGAACGACGAACGAAACCCTCGTTCTCCCTCCTTCGATAAAACCTTCTCCCCTTATATCTATTTTCTTCAATTTTCAATCCAAAACTTAGCGATCTAAGCTCTGGTAGTAGCAGGATAGCAAATCTTTGAAGAGGGAAAGCTTAAGGTATGGTTTAATTTCGTTTTAAGTTTAAAAACAATTGGTTTCGTATAGGGGTTTTGTGAATTAGAATAGTTATGAAGGTTCTGACCTTATAGAATTATTCTCGGGTAGTCATGGGACTAGTTTCGATATTTTCTTGTTGAATTAGAAGTGATTTTTGAGTTAGAAATCGAGTTTGGAACTTTTTAAAGCTTAGTCCGAACGTTAATGGCGTTTTTCATTTAAGGGGTCGATTTTTATTTCGTTACGTAAGGATGGTAGTATTTATGGCATACATGCACCTGTAAAGTTTGGAGTCATTTGGATAAGTTTTGGTAGTGTTTCGGTGAGTGCGAAAATTGAAATTTTCGTATTTCACAGTTTATAGAAATTCCTAAGAGATCAGAAATCGTACTTTTGTCATAACTTTTGACTCGGGTGTCCGTTTTGGATATTCTATATACCGTTTCGAAGCTTGAGACGAGCTCTACAATATGGTGTATGTTTTAGAGCTGAAATATAAGTTTTATTTTAGTGTATTTATACCGCGGGGTTTGGTAGAACACCCTAGATTGTCTTATGTGAATATAAGCAGTGTTTTAGGATAAACACTTATTAGTTTATCGTTGTTGTGACATAGGGCCGGGATCATCGAGGATAGTTCTCCACTTGGATTGATTGAAATGTATGAACCTGAATTAAAGGTAAGAAAAGTATATTGTACTGCATAGTACGCTGTATGTAATACCGTTAGTATTGTTATGAATTGATCAATATTGAGATATAGTTAATATTGTTATATATAGAAAAGTATATTGTATCGCATAGTACGCCGTATGTAATACCGTTAGTATTGTTATGAATTGATCAATATTGAGATATAGTTAATATTGTTATATATTGAAAAGTATATTGTATCTTGCATAGTACATTGTATGTAATACAATTAGTATTGTTATGAATTGATTAATATTGAGATATAGTTAATATTGTTATATATTGAAAAGATTGATTGGTTGAGTATTGATAATGTGATAATATTATGCATGTGATATGTTGGCTCACTTTGATTAGGTGATGCAATTTTCACAGTAACGTCTTGGGCGTAAGTACGGGCGTTAGTGATATATGATGAGTACCGAGTGTAGGTACGGGCTCACCTGATTAGGTGATGCAATTTTCCTGGCGACGTACTGGGCGTAAGTACAGGCGTCAGTGACATGATAAGTACCGGGCGTAGGTACGAGCTCGTCTAGTTAGACGATGCGATATATTGGTGCCAGATTGTGGCACGGGCTCACCTGATTAGGTGATGCAATTGTATGATATATGGGTGCGGGTTTTTGGGCATAGGCTCACTTCGATTAGGTGATGCGGTTATGCGACATATGGGTGCCAGGCTATGGCATGGGCTTGCCTGATTAGGCGATACAATACAAGATCATCAGATTAAAGCATCGACTTGCCTAATTAGGCAACATGATGTCATGAAGATGGTTGCTTTATGAGGTAACATATATATTATTTATATGATTAAATGAATATGAATTCTATTATTGGTATAATGGTTTTGTATTACCAAATATCTGTATACTAATGTTTATTCGTGGCAGATGCCAGTAGTGATTTGGATTTCATCTTATGAACAAAGTGTGATGGTTTGATTTTTATTGTGTATAAATGACAATATTCGAATAATAAGCTATATGATTGTTATTATTACTTTTCTTGCTGAGTCCTTGTGACTCACGGGTGCTATGTGGTGCAGGTAAAGACAAAGAAAAGCTAGATCAACCATGAGGTGGCAGTCTTCTCCAGCAATGTACATATTGACCTCCCCGGCCTGCGTGCCGAGTTGCCAGGAGTTGTTTTAGATTGTATCTGCTGTGTATTTTGATTTTATGTTTAAATGGTTGTCGTACATATTTCTTTAGCAAAACTTTTTACAACAGGGATTCCCGTAACACACTTTTTATGCCGTTATAATGTCCATTTTTAGTGTTTTATTTTAGTCAAGTTTTTAATATTATCACGGTTTTTAATAATTAATTATTCTATTAGTATTAAACTAGTTTATAAAATCACACACGTGGCGTCCCTATAGATTAGGGCGTTACACGTTGTAATACCATTCGAAGATGCCTTTCGTGAGTCTCTTCCGAGTCTGAATAAATTAGAATATCATCGATAAAGACAATAACAAAATCATCCAGAAAATCTCTGAACACTCGGTTCATCAAGTCCATAAATCTTTGTAGGGGCATTTGTCAATCCGAAGGACATTACCAAGAATTCATAATGACCATACCGGGTCCGAAAAGCTGTCTTGGGAATATCCTCCTCTCGAATCCTCAGTTGGTGATAACCAGATCGAAGATCAATTTTAGAAAAGACAGTTTTACCCTGCAACTGATCAAACAAATCATCTATCCTTGGCAGAGGGTACTTGTTCTTCACTGTCAATTTGTTTAACTCCCGATAATCTATACACATTCGTAATGTTCCATCTTTCTTTTTCACAAACAAAACTGGTGCACCCCAAGGTGAAGTACTAGGTCTAGTAAATTTTAAATCCATCATCCCCTGTAATTGAACTTTTAACTCTTTCAGCTCTGCAGGTGCCATCCTGTAGGGAGCTTTCGACACAGGCTCAGCTCCTGGTATTAAATCAATCTCAAAATCAATTTCACGTTTTGGTGGCAACCCTGGTAACTCTTCTGGGAATACATCCAGAAATTCTCGAACCACTGGGACATGCTCCGGTCCCGCTAGTGGTTCCCTGGAAATATCCACAACACTTGCTAAGAAACCAATGCACCCTTCACACAACAAATCCCTTGCCTTAAGGGCTGAAATTAAGGGAATCCGAGATCCTTGCATCTTACCCACAAATACAAAAGGGTCCTCGCCCTCAGGCTGAAAAGTTACCATCTTTCTTTTACAATCAATGGTAGCGTTGTATTTAGCAAGCCAATCCATTCCCAAAATAACATCAAAATCCTCCAGATTTAATTCTATCAGATCAACTGATAACTCTCTTCCTTCCACAAACACTGGAAGGGATCGAACCCACCCGCCGGAGATAACCAACTCCCCAAGTAGGCAACAAGGTTCCAAAACCTCTAGAACGCACATCACTAGGTTTATTCAGCTGCTCAATTATTCTACTTGAAATATAAGAATGTGTCGCACCGAATCAATTAATACGATCAATAAAGTACCGGCAACGAAGGCGACTGTCACAGTAGATGGACCAGCATCAGCCTCAGCTTGAGTCATGGCAAACACTCGAGCAGGAGCGGGTGTATCATCCTTCTTTTGCTCTAACCGTAGCAATTGTGGGCAATTTCTCTTCATATGACCCACCATTCCACAGTGGAAACAGGCCCTGGCACGACACTCGCCAGTGATGCCTTTTACACCTCGGACATTCAGGAAAAGTTCGCCAGTTTTCATTCCCACTACGACGGAAACCTTGGTTACCCTGGAATCTTTTGTTTGGGCCTGGTGCTGATGTTTCACTAGGTCTTTTCCTGCGGTCACCAAGATCAGTACCCCTACCCGAACCAAGACACACTCGCCGATTGTTTCCATGAATCTCTTCGGCAATATTTTTCTTTCGTATACCGAGCCTCTCGCACCCTCGAAACTAAAGCCAACTCAACTATCCGAGCATAAGTTCGGGCAACCCCGGTTGTTTAGAAGCAACAATCACATCCCGGGCGATGTGTTCATCCAGCCCCCGAATAAACTTGGCTTTTCTAGCGGCTTCGGTAGCCACCTCATACGAGGCAAACTTTGCCAGTCGATCGAACTTAGTAGCATACTCTGTCACAGTCATACTACCCTGAGTTAACCGTATAAACTCTTCTGCCTTTGCTGCCTTAATAGACTCATTATAATACTTTTCAAAAAACAAGGCCCGAAAAGTTTCCCAGGTCATATTATTCAGATCATGGCCCTGTGATACAATCTCCCACCAAATACGGGCATCATCTCGTAGCATATAGGTAGCACACCTGACCCGGTCATTATCTTCAACTCGCATAAAATCAAAAATGGATGTTATCATACTCATCCATTGCTCTGCTTTGAGTGGATCAGCACCACCCTCAAACAGCCGGCGGGTTACGCTTCTCGAACCGTTCATATAATGGTTCCAAACGATTTCCCGCATCCGGTGGCACTACTAGAGGTGCGGAGGATCGGGATTCGATTTAGAGCAGCCGTGCTCGCCGCTCTCTTAATTCTCCGATTTGTTCACCCCGCCGCCGAATAGTTTCTTGCATAGCAGCATATAAGCATTCCTAATTAGGTGGTGGTAAAGGGTTCTCACCTTCACCGGCAGCCCGAGCCCGACTAGCTCGCGGGCACCCCTACCCGATCCGCCTAGGGTGCATAACTATACACCTGCGATCACATTCCAAGTAATAACAATACTGAGAAGTATTTCCATATATTATAATCCTTCCCACAACATTCTGATATCGACATAATTCAAATAACCAGATAATCAGAAAATTAACAAACTATCTTTTAACTTAAAACTTACTAAACCATGAGTCAATCGAGTCCTTGCGGCCAATGTACATATCAAACCGGTCTTCAGGATCTAAAAACCTTGGCGCTCTGATACCATGTTGTAACGCCCTGTCCAACAGGGACGCCACGTGTGTGCACTTTATTTAAAATACCAATAATTATATAAGATGTAATTATACTAAAAGTGTGGGTAATTAAAATTTTGATAGTTAAAAACTCATCCTTTAAACTATTTAACAAAAGATAAGTAACACGATTTATGGGGTCCCCCTGTTTCCAAAATATTTACAAACTGGTTTCAAAGTATTTTACAACATAAACTTTATATTTTCCAAAATACAATCAAAATAGAGCATCCCGTAAATTTGCCGCTGCTACCGGTATGTACATTGCTGCTGTGACCATAACTCATGGTTGTTCGACTTTAGCTTTTCCTTTACCTGCACCATAAAGCACCAGTGAGTCACAGAGACTCAGCAAGAAAGTGATCAAAACAGTAATCGAAAGAAAATAATTATCCACTTATTCTCATGCCATTATGTTTACTCACTATTCAATAATAATAAGCATTCCCTTAAACATCATACATTTACGGTACTTAATAAAGTACCACTTTTACCACTCGTTACATACGAGCTGAATATGTCACTATCGTTGCCCGATAACGCAAACGATAAGTAAGAAACCTAACCGCGGTTTCAAGAGTAATTACTCATAACGGTAATAACCGTTTCCAACCCTAGGTAATAACCTAGGCTTAATAAGCTTTAATCCACGTCATGATAATAATCAAGGTCACCTCCATTCATTCATTGATTTTTAACCACATATGGTGCTTACCACTTTTCTTACCTTAATTCAGAAGTCAAGAATATGGCCGACACTGGGTGGAAAAACAAGCTAGGCAATCCGGTCCTATGTCACGACAATTGAGAAACACAAATAAATACCTTAACATAATATTCCGGATTAAAACCCTAATTTAGAAATCAAACGCAACCTAACTCCCAACAACCCCAATTTAGGTCAAGCATCCAATATTTAATTTAAAACAGATAGCACACAACTCCCCAGGTCAAAACTGAACATAAAACAAACCCGAAGAAATTCTCCTCAGGCAACCGGTCGGCCAGGTTACGGTATACGAACCCATCCAGGTCGACCGGTTCGCGAACCAGGAACAATAGTTCCTTTTCACCAAAAATCGATCCAAAACCCTTCCAAACCTATCCAAACTTTCCAGAACAGTTTATTAACATACATATGACATAACCTAAGCTGCAAAACACAATGGTTCAATCTCTAGCTTGAAATCACATACTCAAGTGAAGAAATCAAGTTTCTTTTAGCTTCCTCACTCTCCAATCAATCCCAACAGCCATGAATTCAATCCAAACATGCATTAACAAACCATATTTAACTTGGATAACAAACCTACACCCTCACTAAACCTACAGCTTTGAAAATTTTCAAGAAAGTAACAAAACCTAGCTTGAAAACCTAAGAAAACACCAAAACTAAATGGATGAACTTACCTAGGTGCAAGGTTAACTTGGAGATGGAGTTTAGCTCAAGAATTTGAAGAAAAAAAAAGTGAGTTCTTCCCTGGTTCCAGCTGCTACAGCAATCGGCAGAAGGAGAAGAAGAGGAAAAGCTTGGAGATGTGTTTTTTTTTGAAAAAAAGTGGTTTCTTGCCTTGGAAGGCAACTTCTTAAATAAGGGTTTTCTCTTTTTTTTTTTTTTTTTTCCTTTGCAGCCACAAAATAAATAAGTAAAGAAAAGGGATTGCCAAAAAAATAAAATGACTAAACTATCCCTCAAAATAACCTAAACTTAAATTATAACCTAGGGGCATTTTGGTAATTTTACTAATTCCCCCAATCCGACATTCTAATAAAATTCTAACTTAATCCGGGATATCCTCAAAATAATCCTTTCATTTAATGTCGTGACATTGCTAACCACAAAGCTAAATTTCCACAATTACCGGGCCCAAAATAACGTATTTACTTAAATAATTTCTCAAAAATTCCTCTAAGTAAGATCATAATCCTACTTCATTTTCCAAGTAATTACATATTTAATAAAATATGTCCATTTAAATATTATTTATTTTCTGGGATATTACAATATGAGATCATGGAAGTGTGCTGGGAACAGAGGCTTAGTCATTATGTCTGTGATGTTGGACTTTGTAACACCCTAACTATCTTAGGCGTATTACGTGATTTTTAAACGTACTGTGCAGCTCGTTGCTAATCAACGAGGTTTATGGAAAAACGTGATTAATTAAAATTTTGCTTTTTAATTAAACTTATAAACAATATTACAAAAGACTCGGGATCCCGATTATAAAAATCATTTACAAAAAGATTTAGCGATTAAGCATTACAAAAATAAAAGTCGTCTAACGACCAGTTACAAAAATCAGCCTCGCTGTCCCGATGATCGTACGCTCCAGGCCTAACCGCCCCGACATGTACAATCTCATAAGCTCGCTCACGGTCCATCAGCTATAGCCTTGCCTTTACCTACACATGAACATAAACTGTGAGTCGACAGACTCAGTAAGAAAAGCATAATAATACTCATACATAATACTAACTGCCGTGTCCAACACGATACTGAGTCCCGCTACTGCCATGTCCAACATGGTACTGAGCCACTACTGCCATGTCCAACATGGTACCGAGTTACGAACGTTCATAGGGACGGTACTATTGACACGTAACAACACGATCGGTCGAGCCGGTCATACTCCATTCTTGGTCATACTCCGGCTGTACCGACGTGTTACTATATCCTCTGATCGGTCAAACCGGTCATACTCATTGCTGGTCATACTCCGGCTGTACCGACGGGATACGTCAATAGCACGGAACCACCAACCAAGTGTCGGCTGATCGGTCAAGCCGGTCATACTCATTGTTGGTCATACTCCAACCTGTACCGACGTGACAGGGTTGGATGGTTCGAAGCCAACATACAACTAATGTAATCTAATAGGCTTCCTACATGCACGCTAAACATGTAATCTACATATGCATACTGTTATACTAATCTTACGGATTCCGAATTCGGGTGTGCGTCAACATTTGGGCCCGAAGGTGACGGCGGATTGCGGCTCCTAAACCATAAAAATCACAACGCTATAAGTGACACGCTAAATCACTTCCCGGGGACTAAAACTAGGAACTAAAAGTTTCCCTATCGATAAAAAGCATGGCAATACCCCTAAAAACATAAAAACGAGGAAAACTAGGGTCCCTGAATTTTCCCCAACCGTGACCAGGTTGCCCAACCGAATTCCGGTTACGGAAAATTCGAACCCCCATCCGAATTCGGATGTACAACCGGAATTCCGGTTCCTCGCAGGCAGCAAACCCAAATTCTCATAACTTGCACAATTCAACCCCAAATCACCTCAAACTTTCCAGACCTGTTCTATACCTCCCCTAGAACATATCCAAGGCATCAAAACAACCCAGAAACCTCAAACATGAAAAATGCCATTGGAGCTCAAGCTTTGAGTTCTAAACTCAAACTTGAGCAAAACCACCTAATCAAGCATTCCACTAGCTTAATTCTACTTAATCAAGCTTATCTAAGCCTCTGAAAACAATTAAAAACAACAGCAACATCACAGAAACAGATTACACAATATTCATGTTGAAAATCAAACTTTTGCATAATAAACCTCTAGCATGCTCAACCTAGGAATCATACTTCACAAGAGCTTAATTACCAACTAAAAATCATGCTTTAAACTACAGAAAACATCAACAAAACACAGCAGCAACAACTTCAATTAATCATGCATGCATCACCATTTTCATCATTTTTTTCCAACAAATTAAAGAGAGCAAGTTAGAGATTATATACCACAAACAAGAATTCACAATATAGGTTGAATCAAGCTTGAAAAACCCAGCCTTTGAATCCCAAAACCCAGCCGAAAATGAGAAGGAAAAGAGAGAGGTTTTGAAAGCTTTTCTTTGAAATTTTCTTTCCTTTTCTTTACTTAGTGATTTTTTGATAAAAAGAGAAATGAAATATACCACATACACTATTCATTTCAGCCAAGTAAACATAAATAAATATTTAATTTTCATTTAACAAATTCACATAAGACAAAACACTAATGGGGCAAAAAGACCATTTTGCCCCTCCACCATAAAATCACATAATTCATACTAAAGGGGTATTTTTGGGACATTCTAAATTCCCGGCCATTCCCGACATTCCCAATGTCTAAAACCCGTCCCCAAACTACTAACATACTAAGTTGTGATTTCTACTGAGCCAAACGCCGAGTTCCAAAATACCGGGCACCGGAAATGCAAAATATGCAACTACTGAATTCCATAAATAACAGTAATAAATTATTTAAATAGCTATAAATAATTTCTTAATTAATCATAACCAACTGATAATTTCCAAATTAACTAAGCGGGCTTTACAGACTTGGACGGGACATGATTACCCTTGATTGTGCCATTGCTGATTTTTTTTCTTGTATTAGATGACAGTCGATTTCAACGTGCTTGGTATGATCGTGATAAATGGGATTCTGTGATACGTGAAGTGCAGCATTGTTGTCACAAAACAGAGTGGAGGGAAGTCGTATGCTAATGTTGAATTCTTTGATGAGAGAATGGAGCCAAGCTAATTCAAAAGCTGTATTGGCCATGGCTCTGTACTTTGCTTCAGCAGATGATCGAGACACTGTTTGTTGCTTTTTAGATTTCCAGGAGATGAGTGAATTCCCCAGGAATATGCAATACCCTGATATGGATCTTCTTGTATCTAAGCAGGCTCCCCAATCCGTATGAGCAAATGCTTGAAGTTGAAGAGGTGCAGTGTTAGGTTACTTTTAGTATTAATTTTAAATTAATTTTAGTATATTTTTAATTGAGTTTTAATCGTGTTTGGAGCATTTTTACGCTTGTTATCTTTTATTTTTGCAGATTTAAAATAGAAGAAGATTAGAAAAATATCAGAGAAAAAGATGGGAAAAAGATAAAAAAATATCATGATATTTAAAATAGAGAAAATTGTGGAAGCCAAAACTTCAAGCCTGAATTCGACGGTGTTCTGATTGGATTTTGGAAATAGTCAAAACATAAAAGTTCTAGATCTCTCTTTTATCTTTGCGGAACATCTTGAATCGTCTGATTTCAAGAAATATTGAGAGAGCTATGGCTAAAATACTATCAGTCAACGCAGCAGAAAAAAAATATCTCGTTTGAGGTTTCCAAAAAATTTAAATCCGAATGGGAATTTAAATATTGCGTTTTTTTTTTTTGCATATTTTTAGGCCTTCAATGCCTATATAAAGGGAAGAATGGAGTTGATTTCATCAAGCAACTTCAGAGAGAAAAAAAGAGAGAATTCTGATACAGAGTGGAGAGATCAACTGAAAAATAGGAGGCATACTTCTTAGGGTTTTCAGCATTCTTCTCTTCTTCTCTTCTCTATTTTCATCTCTTTTCTTAAAGTTAATATGTGTAATTGTGCTTCAATGAACATGAGTAACTAAACACTTTATTAGGGTTAGGTGGATATTGTTTGACATTGTTTATGGTTTTAATATGAGTTATTTTCCCCCTAATTTCTATGTATTCTATTTTATTTGTGCTTAACTACTTTTAATTGCTTGATCACCAATTATCTGTCTATGATTTTGATGCGAGATCTGAGAAGTGAGTGTCAAATATGCTATAGTAGAATAGAACTGAATTTAGATATAGGACGAGAGTACCTATATGGTTTAGATAGCTTATAGGGTTTCTGTGTTTAATGCCTGTTGCATGTTAAATTTATCACGAGAGTAGACAGTTTGCATGTAATTGAGATTTATATATCTGAGAAGACTATAAATTACCTTAGTAAACCTGCTATTGCATAGAAATTAATATTAGAAAAATAATCATATTAGGCCATATCCAATAAAACCAATTGAAATCGAAGCCCTAGTTTTTATTAACTTTCAATTTTCTTGTATAATTGTTTCTTACTAGTTTCTTATTCTTAATTCTTTCTTTATTTTTTATTTAACCTAATAGAAGTAAAAGTTTAATTTTAACGTACTTAACTACACTCCCTGTGGGATCGACCTCACTCCTAGTGAGTCTACTACTTTAAACGATACGTACACTTGCGTGTGCAAAAATATCGCAACAAGTTTTTGGCGCCGTTGCCGGGGAGTGATAGTTAATATTATTAAAAATTAAATTTTGTTCTAATTTGGTTTTTCCTTTTAGTTTTAGTATTAATTTTGTTATTTCAAATTTTTATCTTTTTAGTACTAATTTAGTTTTATTATTTTTTTTTTAATTTTACTAATGTTTTACTTATGAGTTTGACTTGCAAGACAAATCCAGATGCTATATCTTGAGGATTTTGCCCAACAACACAATGAGCCATTCTATTCTGCTTGGAGGAGATTTAAAGAGTATGGAGAGAGATGTTATCCCACTTTCTCAAGTGGATGTTTTACGTGGCTCTTTTATAACGGACTTAATGATGAAACAAGAAGATGTGTTGATTATGGAGCAGAGACAACCAGAGCACCTCTATTAATGAGAGGCTATGATGTAATAAATCTATTGAATAACATGGCAAATTTTGATTACGACTGGCATTGGGATCCATCACTTCAGGGTTGGAGTCACCAATACCCACCTTATTGCCCAAATTCATCCCAACAATCTGAAAAAGAGGAACAACTGCTAGCACTTATGCAATCACTTACAGGAGAGATTAATCGTTTAACTGACATGGTGAGATCCTTATGTGATAATTCAATGGCTCATGATTTAGAATGTAATAATTCCAATGATGAAAGTTATGAGAGTTATTGCTACAATGAAGAAGGGTCATTAGTTGAGTACAAGGAAGATAATGAGCCTACAATTGAAGATCAAGATCCTTGTGAAGAGGAACTCATTGAATATGAAATCACAAGTGAGGGTATGAATAGCCACGTGGAGAGTGAGCAACAAGAAGAAGGTTTGTTAGATGAAAGAGTAGATACTGTGACATTGGAAGATGAGAAAGCACATGACATCATTGATTCGACTTCATCAATGATATTGACTAATAAACCACCAATGAATCCATATATTTCATCAACACCATATTACATCCTCTGCGAGCTACGAAAGGCTTCTCCCCAAGCTCATCATCCAAAGTCTTATGTTGTTGGTATTGACTTTGATTCAAACTCATCGCTTGCCAAGCTTGAAGGCAAGTACAACAACAATTTTCAAGTTGTCTTGCATGACGCTTATTATGGGCGTCAACCGCTTATTGATGTGGCACCCATGTAAGTTTCCTTTCCTTGTTCTTTAATGTGTCACTTTAGTTTGGGGGAGGAGTGACTTAATTTTTATTTTGAGTTTTTAAGTTTTATGTCTTTTAATTTTTAATTTTTATTGTTGTGAGTCAATTTTCTTAATGTGAGTCAATTTGAAAGTAGGTAGATAGCACGATTTGAAAAGTTCACTTATTTTCGAAAAATTCTGTGTGCTTGGTGATATTACGTTCTTGACTAATTTCAATTTTGAGCATGGAATCATATTAGGTAATTTTCTAGTAATTGAATTGTTTTATGTATGTTGATTGTGGAATGTGGAAAGTTGTTTGGAAATTTTAGAACTTGCTTGCTTGCTATTTGAGGCGAAATAATAAATTATGCATGACTAGGAAAGTGATTTAGGCAATTATTTGGATCGATTGTGCCTTTCAAGCCATCCTTGTAATTTTCATCATAGTTATCCTTTTGAGCCTTAACCTATTCTTTATTTCTACACATATTGAGCCTAAGAAAAAAGATAAACCCATGAATATCCTAAGATTCAATCCTAATTATACCATAAGTAGATCTTTAGTTTGGGGGAATTTGGATGGGAAGTTTGTTGTATGTGTGTGGAAAAAGTGTGAAAATTGAGAGAATATAAAAAAAAAAAAAAATTGATTGACAACAACTTGAAAAAAAGGAGAAAAGAAAGAAAAAACTGACAACCAGTGTCAAATCTAGAAAAAAAAAAAAGATAAATATAAAGTTGTTGCAACCTTGTTGAAGAATATATCTCTCATGTAATTAGAAAAAGGGGTATTGGGATTGTGTGAAAAATATTGTGGGTGACATGATTGGAGAAGCTTATGGTATAGGAAAGCCTAAATGACCATTTCAACTACCTTACCTAAGCCTAACAATACAAGCCTAGAAAGACCTTCTGATTCTTGGTTGTGCATTAATCTATATTAGTGGAGAATAGTAAGTATCACAAGCATATGGAATTTTGGGTTAGTGGATTGTTGATTTTAATTGGCATGCATAAAGTGGTTTAATTGTTAGTTAATTGCATTCTATGGTTTCATGAGCTAAATGAAAATAAATTGAAATCTGTCAAGGGTGTAATTGAACTAAAATTCTGGATTATATGCATAAGTGAATTTTTTCATAATCATATTATTGAACCTACTTGAAAATTACTCGTGTTTTGGAGATTGACTTGTTTAATGTTTATTTAGTGTTTTACTCGAGGACGAGTAAAAGCTCAGTTTGGGGGAATTTGTTAGGTTATTTTTAGTATTAATTTTAGATTAATTTTAGTATATTTTTAATTGAGTTTTAATCGTGTTTGGAGCATTTTTACGCTTGTTATCTTTTATTTTTCCAGATTCAAAATAGAAGAAGATTAGAAAAATATCAAAGAAAAAGATGGGAAAAAGATAAAAAATATCATGATATTTCAAATAGAGAAAATTGTGGAAGCCGAAACTTCAAGCCTGAATTCGACGGTGTTCTGATTGGATTTTGGAAAAAGTCAAAACATGAAAGTTCTAGATCTCTCTTTTATCTTTCCGGAACATCTTGAATTGTCCGGTTCCAAGTAATATTGAGAGAGTTATGGCTAAAATACTATCAGTCAACGCAGCAGAAAAAAAAATATCTCGTTTGAGGTTTCCCAAAAATTTAAATCCGAATGGGAATTTAAATATTGCGTTTTTTTCCATATTTTTAGGCCTTCAATGCCTATATAAAGGGAAGAATGGAGTTGATTTCATCAAGCAACTTCAGAGAGAAAAAAAGAGAGAATTCAGATAAAGAGTGGAGAGATCAACTGAAAAATTGGAGGCATACTTCTCAGGGTTTTCAGCATTCTTCTCTTCTTCTCTTCTCTATTTTCATCTCTTTTCTTAAAGTTAATATGTGTAATTGTGCTTCAATGAACATGAGTAACTAAACACTTTATTAGGGTTAGGTGGATATTGTTTGACATTGTTTATGGTTTTAATATGAGTTATTTTCCCCCTAATTTCTATGTATTCTATTTTATTTGTGCTTAACTACTTTTAATTGCTTGATCACCAATTATCTGTCTATGATTTTGATGCGAGATCTGAGAAGTGAGTGTAAAATATGCTATAGTAGAATAGAACTGAATTTCGATATAGGACGAGAGTACCTATATGGTTTAGATAGCTTATAGGGTTTCTGTGTTTAATGCCTGTTGCATGTTAAATTTATCACGAGAGTAGAAAGTTTGCATGTAATTGAGATTTATATATCTGAGAAGACTATAAATTACCTTAGTAAACCTGCTATTGCATAGAAATTAATATTAGGAAAATAATCATATTAGGCCATATCCAATAAAAACAATTGAAATCGAAGCCCTAGTTTTTATTAACTTTCAATTTTCTTGTATAATTGTTTCTTACTAGTTTCTTATTCTTAATTCTTTCTTTATTTTTTATTTAACCTAATAGAAGTAAAAGTTTAATTTTAACGTACTTAACTACACTCCCTGTGTGATCGACCTCACTCCTAGTGAGTCTACTACTTTAAACGATACGTACACTTGCGTGTGCAAAAATATCGCAACATGCAGGTGAGGTAGCATGGAAGAATAATCCTTGGCCTGGTGTGCCTTTAACATATTGGATGATGAGGTTGGCTATTTGTAGGTGAGGTTCCCGTGGTTCTTGAAGGTATTAGCTAAGTTTGTTGACAGTAAATGAGATATCGGGTCTTGTTATAGTGAGGTATATGAGCTTCCCTATTAGACTTTTATATTGTGTAGGATTTGTGAGCAGTGGTCCAGTTTCATTATTAAGATTGTTATTGGGCTCCATTGGGGTGGAGACTGGTTTTGTGTTGAGTTTGCCACTATCTTGTAAGAGTTGCAAAGTGAATTGTCTTTGACTGACAGAGATGCCTTTTTTACAATGAGCAATTTTGAGGCCTAAGAAGAATTGTAGGGGGCCAAGGTCTTTTAATTTGAATTGATTGTTGAGATTCGAGATGAACTGTTGTAGGGCAGTAGTGTTATTGGTTGCCACGATAATGTCATCCACATATATGAGTAATCCAAGGAATGTGTCATGTGATTGTTTTATGAATAAAGAGTTGTCATTCTTGGATTGAGTGAAGCCTTGGTTGAGTAGAGTGGTGCTTTGCTTGGCATACCATTGCCAAGATGATTGTTTGAGCCCGTATATGATTTTTTTGCAATTTGCAGATTGCATTTTTAGGAATTGGGCCTTAAGGTTTGTAACCTTGTGGTAATTTCATATAGATTTCTTCATAGAGATCACCATGAAGGAAAGCGTTGTTGATGTCCATATGGTGTAGATGCCATTGTTTCATTGCAGCAAGAGCAAGAAGTAATTTCAGTGTGTTAAATTTTGCTACAGGAGCATAAGTTTCAAAATAGTCGACACCTTGTTTTTGAGTGTAGCCTTTGGCTACTAATCGTGCTTTGCATCTTTCAACCGAACCATCTGGATTTAGTTTGATTCAATAGACCCACTTGTTGCTAATTGTGTGTTGGCCAAGGGGAAGAGGAACAACTATCCATGTTTCATTTGCTTCAAGAGCATCAAATTCTGTGTCCATAGTCGTGTTCCATACTTTTTCTTTGCAAGCTTGTGCAAAGGAAGTAGGTTCAGTGATTTTGGAAATAGCAAGAGCAGCAACTCAGAATTGTGGGGAGAATTTCTTGTAAGAAAGAAAGTTTGTTATAGGATAGGTTGTGCTGGATGGGGCACAATTGTAATCCTTTAGATATGCAGGTGTTGTAATTTTTCTGCCTGATTTGGTTGCTGGCAGATTACAGACTGCTGGGGTTCGATAGATGTCGCCTATAGTATAGGACAGGATTATAAATTGTCGGGAATGTAAGAAAAAAATATACAGATTTTTCTGCCATTAATGGTAGAGAAATCTGTATTTTCTCCCATTTTTTTCCTGTATTAGTTTTATAATTTTACCTAAATTAAAATAAAACAACTAACTAATTTTGTTACGATAACAACTAACTTTAAACACACATTAAATTTATACAATAACAAAATAAATATATATAATAAATAAAAAAGAATATAAATAAATAAATGTATTTATACCGACCTCGGAGAGAGAGAAAGAGAGAGAGGGAGACGGACAAGAGGTGGTGGTGGTCCGACGTATGAGACGGAGATGAGAGGGACACCAAAAAGAGGTGTTGGTGGTCCGACATATGCGACGGAGAGTAGAGGGAGACCGACGGGAGGAGGGTGGGTGGAGATCGATGGACGAGAGAGACAAGAAGAAAGGGAGATTGAGAGAGAGGGAGGAGGACGGCGAGAGAGGAGGGCGATGGTGCGGAGGCGCGAGTGGGGTTTTGGAGAGTTAAGATTTTTGTTTTAGGGTGTGGGAAATGGAGAAAAAATAGGTGGGCATGTGGGAAATAGAAAAAAAGTAGGTGGGCATGTGGCAAATGTGGGCGAGAAGTAGGTGACGATTTTTAGAACGTCTCCTATAAGGGTCCATTAAAAAATCGCATTTTATTAAAAAACATCGTCTATTTTGTTTAGTACGATTTTAAACTGTCAGGAATACTAAATTTTTCCCGACGGTTTTAAATAGTTACTTAATTTTTTTAGCGACTGTCCCCGAAAAAAATTGTTTCTAGGACCATCGCGAATTCTGATATTTGTAGTAGTAAAGGTTGTTCTCCCTGGAAGACAGTTCCGAATAGTCGACTCCAGCTGGTTCTATCCTATTCAGAAGCCTCTCCAGCGAGTGCCTTTGGTCCGTGGTCTCAGTAGCACGTTGTTCCCATATGCACTAAGACTTATGCTGACGTGGAAATCTCACTTGTAGGAGAGTTGGTTAAGGTTAGTCATTGTCTAACTAACTTAACAACTTCAATTCTTGCAGCCACCGACTTTAAGAACTCAATCCCAAACCTATAAATACCACCTTGACTTGTCATTTAAATAACACGATTCAGATTGAGCTTGAGAGAGAGAGAGAGAGAGAGAGAAAAGATTGAGAGGTAGAGAGAGAGAGAAAAGATTGAGAGGTAGAGAGAGAGGTATAGAGAAAAAAGAGATAATGGATTTGGGTTTTTGAAGAATCTTTTGTAGATGAAGAAGATTCTTGGGTAAGAGTGTGAGATTTGAAAAACTTTGAGTGAACTCAACAGAGAATCTCTCTCGACTTTAATTTACCTGTTCTTGCTCAATCAATAAAGAAGATTTAGTGGTGTTTCAAAACTGGAGTAGAACCATAAATCACATCGATATATCAGACTTAAACCAGTATATATCTTAGTGTTGATTTCTTATTTTCTATATTTATTATTTTTGGTTTTATGTACTCTATTTACCTTTGTTTTTATCTAATTATTGTCTTTCGTATCTTCGCTACTTATTTGATTGTTTAAAGATTCATTGATTTGATAATGCACTGTTAGTCGTAATTTTCCCATAAATTAGAGCTTAGTAATCGATTAAGAATGTAGAATCAAGATTCTTTCCACTGCAATTCCTAAAGAAACTTTGAATGTCATCAATGGCGAGATTCAAATTGGAGAATTTCGATGGAACTGGGGACATTGCTCTATGGAGAGAAAGTCTGAAAGGAATCCTAGTGCACCAGAAAGTCTCCAAGGTTCTTAGATGAGATGTTATTGACAGAAAAGAAACCAGAGAAAAAAGTAGAAATGGAGGAGATGGCGTACTACACGATCATCATGTATATATCAAACAGTGTTCAAAGAAAATAAATCGCAGAGAAGACGACAAAAGCATTTTGGAACAAGTTAGAAGAACTATACTTAAAACTATCAATTGCTAGAAAGGTTATACGGTTTTAGAATAATTTTTTCACTTTGTTTAGATGATAATATCGATAGATATAATGAGATTATTGTAGGATTTGTTAATATAAACCACAAAGTTGATGAAGAAAGCTAGGCCATCATCTTATTGAGATCGCTTCCAATTTCATATTAAGAAGTCAAGGCAACCATCAAGTATTGCAAAGACGTAATTGCATTGGAGGATGTTCTTGCCGCACTCAAGTCGAAAGATTTTAAATTACAGTTGGAGAAGGAATCCAAGAAAGAAGAAGTGCATTTGGCAAGAGGAAGATAACCCAAAAAAGTAAGTTCGAAGACTAAACACCATCACTCTCAATCAAGATTGAAGTACAGAGAGAAGGAAACAAGGAAGTGTTACTCTGTACACAGTCTGGACACTTGTAAAGATTTTGCAAGAAGTACAAGGAGCAACAAGGCTTCGACAAATCTTACAATAGAGATAAGAAGGATAAGCTGCTTCACCACAGGAAGGATTCAGATGCAGTCGCGGAAGATAGTGACGACTGCTCCATAGATGGAGTTAGAAGTTAAAAGTTATGGCCAAAACAAATTCGAGAAAATTGGAAATGCTCTCTGCAAGATTTGGCCACGGCGACCATAAGTTTGGTTGCGGCAATTGGGTTCGAAAAACCTAAAAATCCAATTTTAAAGTTCCGAAAAATGCACAAACTCAATTCAAACATCACCTAAGTCATAAACAACAAAATTTATGCTAAACTAATGTATTTCCAGGCATTAATACATCAAATCAACATGCTCAACCCACCAAAATTACAACTTCAAAGAGACAAATCGAAGCACTAAAATATTAGCACCAACTCATGCTTTAGAACTCAACCTAACCATAAAATAGTTTTTCATACTCAAACTTAAAGCTACACCAACAACAACATACAAAGAAATGATCTGAAATTAATTTTATACTCAAAACTACTAAGTTCAAAACTGAACTACTAAATCATAGCTTTACTAACCAAAGCTCTTCTCAAAAAATTTCTCAAATCTTAACATGCAAATAAACTCTAAAACAAGCATTTAGAAGTCAAACACTCCTAATTTCAAAGATCAAAAACAAGGTTAAAGAATTGATAACTACCTTAAATAGTCTTTAAGAAAATCAACTAAAGTTCCTTGCATAAACCAACCAGAAAATTCAATTGAAGAGCTTCAAGTTTGCATAAAAAGGGTGAGAGAGAGAGAGAGAGAGAGAAGGGGGGTCAGTGGTGAGGAGGTTCTAATACAAAAATAATAAGTCATTTTTCAACAATAAAAGACTTAACTCAATTTCTTTGTAAAATAGGTCAATTGACCATTTTGCCCTTAAGGCATCAAATCCACATAAAAAGAAACTAAGGAAAATTCTGACATTTTATTTCCATAAAAAAATTCAGACATTTTTAGTGAAATTTTTCTATCACACAATAAAATAATTTTGTACCCCGAACTCGGTTCGAGCCAAAATACTTGATTGTGATCAAATCGTGCTAACTTGTCTAAAATACATGCAGTAGACAATATAAACATACTATATAATAATATATTATATTATCACAATAAATATTAAAATTATAATTTTACCCTTCTAATGTCAAAATTACGAAAATGCCTATAACTAATAAATGGGGTCTTAAATACAATAATTCTCAAATAATTTCATATAACTAATTACATAATCATATTTTATTATTATAGTTAATTCATTTTAATTAGAGTTTCTAATCTATTTATTCTTGAATATTATATTCACTACTACAATTTGGCCTTTTAGTGACACAAAATATTTAGGAGTAATTTTTAGTGACCCACATAATTTGACTCTAAATTTTCAGTGTTAGTCTCCTATAATGTGGGTCACTAAAAATTTGAAATGTCACTAAAAAGTAATATCCATACATTTTTTTTTAATTTTTCTATTAATTAAAAAAAACTAACCTATAGAATCACGCCAGAAGAGATTGGAAAAGCATGTCCCAACCTGCATAGCGCGTCACTATATCATACCTTTAAATTTATTAAAAATAATTAAATTTAATATTAAGATATAGTGACGCGCTATGAGAGTAGGTACACATATACTCAGACACATTTCGCGCGTCACTATAGGAATAAAAAATTGTGCTACTAAAAACAAGCTAATTTCCATAAAAATAAATATAAAGAAATGATTATATTAAAAAAATAGTTAAAAAAAGAAAATTAGATGAGTATAAATTCATCTCTTCCAAATTAAAACCATATAAAATCTAACATAGCAGCACTTTCTCTCTCCCTCTCTACTTCGTGCGAACAAGAACCCTAGGCCCCCTCCAGTCCGGACCCCAAAGCTCCTCCAGTTCGAACCCCAAAGCCCCCTCCAATCTGAGGACCTCGGCAACCGTCACCTTCCTCCAGTCTAAGAACCCCAGCGACCGTCACCTTCCTCCAGTTCGAGAACCCTAACACCCCGACCCTCTTTCTTGGTCGTCTCTCCCTCTCTCTATTTTTGCGCACTAAAGGTCCCATCTCCAGCGACGCCCAGCACCCTCTCTTTGTCGTCTCTCTCTCTCTCTCTCTCTCTCTCTCTCTCTCTCTCTCTCTCTCTCTCTCTCTCTCTCTCTCTCTCTCTCTCTCTCTCTCTCTCTCTCTCTCTCTCTCTCTCTCTCTCTCATTTTTGCTCGAATGGTGTTGATGGTCCTCTCCATCGCCTCTTTATTTCTTTCTCTTTGTTTCTGTATGTATGCAGATGGACGGAAAGAGCTATGTTCGATAGGGCTTTGTGTTTGATCGAGTTTGGGTCTGTGGTTGATCTAGGTTGTTCTTCATTCTGTGTGTGATTTTGTTAGTGTAAATGATTTTTTTTCCAAAAGTGTATGTTGTAAATGAGCCCTTCTTTGACTGTAAAAATGATATTCTTTTTCAGAAATGTATGATGTACTGAATTAGAGTTGTATTTATGTTGAGAAATTATTGATGTAATTAGTATTGATTTTGTTTGTGTCGGGCTTAAATTATGTATTTTGAATTTTATATATGAAAAATATTATTATTGGTAAAAAAAGTTATTCATTTTGTAAACTTTTGGTTTTAGCATGATTATTAGAAAATATTGATTAGTGAATCAATTTTATTAAAAAAATAATTAACATATTATTTAATAATTTTAAAATAAAAAAAAATTAAAATATATATACATTTATACAGTGACGCCCTTTTTGAGTTACTATCTATATATGAAATAAAAAACGATATAGTGACACTCAAAATTGAGTTACTATTTATATGAAATAAATAATTAAATAAAAAAATGATATAGTGACACGCATTTTGTAACTCTAAAAAGTATATTTCTTGACACCCACATTAGTGACCCGCATTGAAGGGTCACTAAAACACTTTAGATACTCTCAAAACAGGTCACTAAAAGGGGTTTTTGTCGTAGTGATTGTCTATTGCCATTTTTAATCTATTTCCACTTTGATTCAAATTGCTGGGATGCTGTGAATTGTGGGCTAGTTGGGTAGATGCAGTGGTTGTAGTGGTGTGTTGCTAATTTTTCTTTTGTCTAACTATATCTACACACCGTACTACTTCTTCAAGTTTGATGAATCCATATGCTCGGTCCAAAAATTCTACCATTGATCCTACGATTAATCTTTAATGATCCTTCCACAATTCTCTTAGAGGCTCAATACCTTCCAATATTGCGGCTAACCTTCCCTCCTCAGTGAGACCCTTAACTTTTGTTGCTTCAGTCATGAACTTGCTAATGTAAGCTCTTAAAGGTTCTCTTGGCACTTGTTTTACTTCTTCTAGGTCTTCTAGATGAGAGGGAAGCTGATGAGAGGAGGAAAATTGTGCATGGAATTTAGATGAGAAAGAAATCCATGAATTAAACTTTCCTAGAGGTAGGTTGAAATACCATTACTGGGCGGCCTTTACTAGTGTGGCTGGAAAAATTATGCACTGTACATTAATTACCTCTTACTCCTGGAAGGCTATTTGCATCTCAAAGTATATCAAGTGAGATAAAGTATCCTCTTTTCATGCATACATCTTGCATACTGACATTTTTAACTTTGGGGGTAGGTCAACAGCATTGATTTTAGGTGAGAAGGGTGATCTGCTTGTCCCATCAAGTTCAAGATCTTGATTTTTAGGTCAGTTAGGCCTTATACGAGGCTTTTAAGTTGATTTATTTGTGCTTGCACAAGTGGATGAACTTGGCCAGCCTATTGACTAACCTGTGTCACATTAGGATCTCTTAAAACTAGATCTGGACATAGTTATTTAACTGGATGGTAGGTGGAATATTTTGCCCATCGAGTCCCCCTTTTGCAATTTTAAGCGTTTCTAAGGTCATGTACGATACCTAACCGGTCGAACACTGATGCACCAAGAGGTCTTTGTGTCTGACCCACTTAGTTGAGAGGTTGGCCTGATACCTCTGTATGAGTATGATTATTTAGTTGAGTACCTCCTCCCAAGGGACGATTTGGCAAGATCTGCCCATCTACCGTTTGGACCACAGTTTGAACCTGTGGCCTTGGATTTGATAGTACGTTGACTAATATAAGTCTATGCGGTATGATTAGCTAAATACTCTTCCGACCCATCCTGGGATCACAAGGGAACGCTAGAATCAGTCACTAGTTGGTGACTGGTAACTTGGTAGGCCCTTCTGATTAGTATAGTGGCCTGTTTAGAGTGATTGCCAATGGCTGCCTACAGGGCTCTCATGACTTCCATCTCTTGATCTCTCCACTCTATGAACTAACATCTTTGTTCATCAAAGGCAAGGTTGATAGCTACTCGGATATCTTGATGGTGATGGTGAAATATGTTATTGTGGCCTTGCATTAACCCTGGCACAGCTCGCAAGTTTTGAAGCTCAGCATCATCTCTAACTGGCCTTTGAGAGTTCGTGGTGGATGTGATATCAGTGCTAGGAGTGGTGTGCTCAGCCACCGTACTGGTATTCCCAGTTTCTTTCATGCATGCCTAGAGTGAACCCAGTTAGAGGGAAAGTCACTCCACGGCCCACCATTGGTGGTTGTGTATTAACTTGTCCGAGGGTTGTCCCTATGGTTCTCTTACATTGTCAGGAGTCTGCACGCTTGGATCTATCACCATCTAGTTGACTAGATCAGTTTGAATTCTCCCACGAGTTACAACCATCCTGTATCCTATCAAGACTTTAAGACAAAAAACTTTTGTTTCTGCTCTCAATGAAAGCACCAAAATATTGACTTTGCTTCTAGCCAACAATAGTGAGTCTAAATAAAGCGATTAGATAAAATAAATAATAGAAATCAAAAACAGTAAATAAAGAGAACACCAGAATAGAGTTTCATGTTGGGTTTTATGCCCTAAATAAAACTCATTTCAATATAATCAGATTTACTTATTAATATAGATCAGAAATAACATTTAATGTTGAATGGTTCACATGATTTATTTCATGATTATATGTACATAATGTATAAATTCATCTGAAACCCTTTTCACATACTTGATCCTGTTTATTGTGTCGTCAACACATTGGAAAGTAAACATGACTATGTGAATAAAGTTTCCTAGATTTATCAGACACAGGGTTTTACTGATATGATAATCTACAACAAGAGTTTACTTGTATTTGGAGAAATACTATGTTCTTTCCAGAACATTGGTTAAAGTAAAGCTCAGGTTGGATGCATGGAGTATGCATCGGAAGGGACCGATATTGAACTTTGACTTAGATTTATTAAACTTACCGTAATATCTATTCAAGTCAATATCGCCTAGTTGATCCTAGATCAAATGTTCTTAATCCTGTTATGATTAGGCTCAATCTTGAAAGGCTATACGTGTTCTTTGATTTGTTAGTTAAGCCTACTTTTAGGTCAGGGTGATACGTACATTTTGGGAACACGGTAGTGCAATTGAGTGGGAGCGCTATCATAAACATGGAATCTATAGCTTCTATCTGGCGAATAGTAAGCAAAGGATGATCTCCTTCGAGCTTGACCAAACGAACATAAATGGTGGAGTACTCATTTCACATAAGCTGAAATATCATTTATACGGGGTCAAGTGTTTTAAGGAATAAATACATTGTAGGGTGTAACGTTAATTTAATCCCTTTACAGTGTAGATCATTCATATAGAGGATCATTGATCACATTAGGATTATAACAATGGATAACTAATGATGTGTCTATATGGTGGAACATATAGAGCATTCTATATACTGAGAGTGCAATTCTAAGTTCTATGCGTGGATTCAACGAAGAATTAATAAGTTAGTGAATTTTAGTGCTAAATTCTTGATCTACTTATTGGAAGCTCGGTTATATAGACCCATGGTCCCCCCACTAGTTGAGATAATATTGCTTGTAAGACTCATGTAATTGATTTTGATTAATCAATTATAATTCACAAGTTAGACTATGTCTATTTGTGAAATTTTTCACTAAGTAAGGGCGAAATTGTAAAGAAAGAGTTTACAGGGGCATATTTGTTAATTACGATACTTTGTATGGTTCAATTAATAAATATGATAAATGACAATATTATTTAATAATTATTTATAGTTATTAAATAGTTAGAATTGGCATTTAAATGTTTGAATTAGGAAATTGGCATTTTTGAGAAATTAAATACAAAAGGTGTTAAAATTGCAAAATTGCAAAGCCCAAGGCCCAATCCACTAATGCTATGGCCGGCCACCTATGTAGCTATTTTAAGTTGATTTTTTCATTATTTTAATGCCAAATAATTCAAACCTAACCCTAGTGGAATGCTATAAATAGATAGTGAAGGCTTCAGGAAAATTACACTTTTCTTCAGACTTTCTGAATCAGAAAAAACTGAGCCTTCTCTCTCCCTATCTTTAGTTGACCACTCTCTCTCTTCTTCTTCAATATTTCGAAATCCTTAGTGATTAGAGTAGTGCCCACACACATCAAGCAATACCTCAATCATAGTGAGGAAGATCGTGAAGAAAGATCATCAGCAAAGGAGATTCAGCATCAAGGATTCAGAGAAAGAGATCCAGGTTCAGATATTGATAATGCTCTGCTACAGAAAGGAATCAAGGGCTAGATATCTGAACGGAAGGAGTCATATTATTCCGCTGCACCCAATGTAAGGTTTCTTAAACTTTATATGTGTTTAATTTATCGTTTTAGAAAGTTCTTATTTAGGATGTTAATAAACATACTTCTGAGTAGATCTAAGATCCTGGTAAAATAATTTCCAACAACTGGCCTCAGAGCCATGGTAATTGATTTACTTGCAAGAAATTTGGACTTTAAAACGATTGTTTGTATGTTCTTTGGATGGTATCATGTTGTATTGAGTGTTATTTGATGATTGATTGATGTTTGTGAAATTTTCGTGAAAAATAATTGCGATTTTATCTCTGCAATTATTTTTATTGGATAGTATGGAAAACATTAAGCAAGTTAGCCTTTTACAGAACTTAATTTGGATTTTATTTGAATTAGTTATGATTTTTTGAAGATTTGAAAAAATCGGGGCTGTGCTGATATTTTCCTGCGATCGCAAATCTGTCCGTACAGTTTCGAATTTTTTTTGTTTTTCTTCGATTTTTCATACTTTTTCATGGAATTAACTTCCAATTTTTTGTATAGTTTTGTATTTATACTATTACTATTCCTAATTCAATTCTAATTATCATTTTGAATTAATTTAATATTTTTTAAATTTAATTCAAGATATTAGTGTAATTTGAATTTGAATAGAATTAGTATCTATCTTCTTGCTTAAAAATCTATCTTATTTTTAAATTTGATTATATCTTATTTTTTTAAATTTAAGGTCAGATTTTATAAGATATTTATAAAATCTTTTAAGATATTTTTAAGATATCTTATCTTTTAAGATATTTTTAATTATATCTTATCTTTTAAGATATTTTTTTTTAAAAATTAAATCTTTTTAGATATTTTGACCTTATTTAAATTTAAAATAAGATATTTATAATTTAAATAGATGTAAGATATTTTGCTAACTTTTAAATTTTGTTATTTTATTTATTTAAATTAAATTTAAAATCTGAAAAGATATTTCATTTATCTTTTCTAATTTTTATTTTTAAAATAACATTTAATTTTTAAAAGTAGTTAGCAAATTTTGAAATGATATTTAGGTTGGTTGAAACCTAATTTTTCAAAAAGGAGGTTTAATTTTAAATATTTTTTTTTAATTTTCGAAATTTAAATTTTATTTCCGAAATTAAATTTTTTTTTAAAATTTTATTTTATTTTTCAAATATTAAAATATTTTTTAATTATTTATTTTTCGAAATTATTTATTTAAAATTAAATAAATCCTACTTCCAACTATCCAGCTAACCTTGTTGCAGGAGTATGTGGTTTTAGCTTGTATATAAGTTTTTAAAACCTATTATTACTTGATTGCAAATAGCCATGGTTACCTTTTGCCAGATCTAATGATCTGATGGCTCCCTTGGTCAAGATAATAATTTGTAACAGGTATATTTACAATCTTCTTTCATCTGTGTATGACCTAGCAACATGATAGGACCCATCCAAAGTGTGCCTGTGTGAGCCTATGTGTTTAATTTTATTATAGATGCATATAGGTTAATGTTGCTAAAATAAATTATCATAGTTATTGATAGAATTTATTTAGGCCCATTTAGTTTTTGGGCCTATTCAATTAAAAATAGTTGTTCTTATTAAGGTTAAATTCCTCTCTTTTGGGCCTTGTGTGAGAGTTGGGAGCCATAGAAGTGGGTACGACATACTGAACCCAGCATCCCCTCACACAAACTACCCCAATTGTGAAGGCCCATTTGCTTGATTTGAACAACTGTACTAGGTTAATTACACTAGTTTAACCTAATAAAATTGATTAGCAACATAATTAATTTCATTTATTTTGAAATTAATTTAAGAAAATTATAGTTTAAAGAATTTATTATTCTAAGCTAAACTATATGTATTTTCTTGTATTTAATTAAATATAGAATTATAACCATCTAGATTCTTTCTGGAACTTAATTTAAATTTTTCATTAAATATTCCTATTTAAGTTGATATTTAGTTATCTTCAACTAACCAACTTAAATCTGAATATCTTTTGAATTCAAAATTTCAAAATTAAGTTGAGGAATTTTAGGCATTGGTTATTAAGATTCTTTAGATATTTTTTAAGTTAATATCTTTTCGAATATTAACTTAAAATGGAATATTTTCAAATTAAGTGGTTACAACTTAATTTTTGATATTTAATTAAATTTAAATTTGAAAAATATTTAAGTTCTAGATTTTTTTTCTAATACAACTTAAATTAGATATTTTTTCAAATTTTGTGGAAAAGATACTTAGTCAAATAAGATATTTTCTAGATAGTTATTTCTAGACTACTTATTATTTCTAATATTAAATAGGAAAATATTATAAATTGTGAAATTAATTATTTAATTAATTTTGGTACAATTTAATTTAAGTATATTTTTCCTAGTATTAAACTAGAAATTAATAATTAAGCCTTCTCTACACTTAATTATTTATTTCTTGAATTTAATACATTTAATTAATTTGAAAATTAAATATCTAAGTTGATTTTTATCATCATACTTAAATATTTCTTTTTCATGACATTTAATTAAATAGAAAATTATTTTTAGTTGAAATTTAATTTTTCAACTAAATTTAAATAATTTTCAAAATATATTTTTTCTTTATTTTATTAATCAATTTTCGAAATTGCATTTCTTAAATGCTAGAATTTCGAATTCTATCTTGAAAAATAGATTAAGTTGTAAATTAATTATTTTAATTAATTCTTGGATCAACTTAAATCAATGATTTTTTCATTTATTGATTAATTTAAGATAAATTGAATTAAAGTATATTATTAGAAATTGAATTAATTAGTCAAAGGAAAATCTAGATAGATGATATTTTTGCTTGAAGTATTTTTCTAGTGTATTTAATTAAATAGAAAATTAATATTTAAGTTGATTTTCATCATCATACTTAAATATTTGAAATTTTTCTTATATATTTAATTAAATAGGAAAATTATATTTTTTGTTGTAAATTAATTTTATTAATTAATTTTGGGCCAACATTAAATTAGAATAATTTTTCCAGGATTAATTTTTTATTTTAACATGCATTTTCGAAAATTGTATTCTTAAATACTTTAATTTTTCGAAATGCAATATATATTTATAGAAAATTAAATTTGAGTTGTAAATTAATTTATATTAATTTTGTAACAACTTAAATTGAATATTTTTCTAAATATTTATTGGAAATTATTACTAAGATGGAAATAATTCATCTAAGTAAAATTTATAAATATTAAATTAAAATTTATATTTAGAATTTTTCATTCTAAATTGGAAATTTTAAATAAATATATATTTAAAATAAATAAATTAAATAAAAAGAATCAAAAAAAAATACAACTCGCTTTAAATAATGAGCTTGATTATTATTAAGATATTCGATCTCCATTGTTGGTCTTACAAAAGTTAAATGTTTTCAATATAACCTCGAGACGCTAGACTTCGTCCCCCTATGGATGGTTATTCGTTGAACGCATTTAACACCGTAAGATTTCATTTGATAAGTGTTTTGTAAGTTTTCGTCTCTATTAGACTCTCCCCTACGGTGACTACTTAGAGATAAACTTATGAAACATGAAACAATGGTGGAAACTCATAAAATGAGAATAACCTTGACTCTCGCCTACCGGGACAACGTTGGATTCTTATTTTGATCGAATAAAAGGTTCCTAGAATGGTTTCTATTTTAGATGAGCTGACAACTCTATTCAATAAATGATGCTTTGACTCTCGCCTCTTAGGGACCTTTGTATCAGTTTGTTGAAAACCTTAGAAATTATATAGGATTGTATGTTTTTAGTATTTTCACTAGTCATTCCTACTTGCTATATGTTTATAATTTCTGAATTGTGTATGAATTTATATTGAACCATGTTATTTTCTGTTATTAAGTTGTAGTTTAATTTCGAATCTTCATTGTTGGTCTAACATGTTTGTTTTTCTAATGAGATAAATCCCTAATGAATTTTCACCATTAGACATACATAATAGTGTAAGATCTCGAAAGATAAGTATTGTATATGCGACATCTAACTGTTCATCAATTGATGACACCATAGACTAGTATTTTTACAATATGAAACAAGAAGATTACATAAATAAGATTACTTTGTCTTTCGCTAATCGAAGCATCGTTGGATTCTTATTTATAAACGAAATTATCCTAATTCCTCTTAGCTTATTCATTTCGAATTAGCTTCAAAACATATCATTGGATGAATGGTCTATAAATCATTTCATGTCATTCTATATTTTCTCTTAAGAAATTAAATGACGCATATGATTATAATCCCGAAATTCTATTCCCAATTGATATAAATCCTCAATCTTAGAAATCTCCTACTTGTATGGGCAAATCTGACTTAGAGTTTGTATTAGTAGTGGTGGTCTAAGATAGAATTACTCATAATATTTGGTATAAATTTAAGTCTTTGACTTTAATTTTAAATTCCAAATAGAAATTTTCTTATATTTCTAATTCCAGAATACAATACAGTTACACTTTCTCAAGTGTTTAATATCCATCTTCTATTAATGGATTAAACTGTATGGAATATGAGTTAGGTATTCTGTGACCAGGATCCACTTGCAGTATTCTAAGAACTCTTTGATGTAACTAAACCTATGTCATCAAAAGACACTACCACATTTTTTTTAATCTATGGCATTTGTATCTTGTTCATAGTGGATTTGACAAGATCAGTCTCTGCAAAGAGTTAATATGCCTATATCCAGTGAAAGTAGTTCATCTCACTCGCAGATGGCTGTACATTCAGGGGTGGATATGAGTTTTTTGTTGTATTCTTAAAACGATAACTCTAGATTATACCTTAAGCAAAGAAATTTGAAATGTTTGAAAAATTTCATTAATTTCTAGCAATGGTTAAAACCATTAAGGTAAGTGGTTAAAGATCTTGCGAACTGATAGGGGTGGAGAAATAGTTAGTAGATATGCAGTTCAAAGATCATTAAATTGATTTTTGAATTATATCCAAACTTACCTCCCCAGAAATTTCGAGTTGCATGTTAATGATTAGTTACTAGTCGTTGCCTAATTCCTTCTATGGTAATACAATTTCAGAATGATGTAATGGTTGTATACTTAATGTAAATCATTACTAGATTCATGGATGACCTAATCAAAATCTTAAGAAAAGCTAGAACTGTTAACCATGGTTTCTTAGCTATTCTAAGTGATTAGGGGTGGAGCATCCCATTGTCAATAGATAAGAAAGTGTTTGTTCAAACAAATACTACTTTTCTAAGATAATGACTAAGTCTGAAAACAAGTAGCAAATAAAGGAGATATTTTTTCTTGATTCCAAAAGTGTTCTATCATCTTATATAACATATGATGATCCCACTGCCTCTGTTGTCTTGTCACAACCAAAGAGGTTAATACCATTTTCTTAGACATAATTCACGGTACCTTGTCGTAGTGGGAGAGTTTCTAGGAACTCACCTTCTTATGACTTGGGAGACACTAGTGATTTAAATCCATTGTGAGTTTAAACAAGTAATGGATTGTCAAGATAAGAAACTAAGAAGAAAGCCAATAGAACTATGGTTTGATCCATTCACATGGAATAACCTAAAGTTTTCTATTACAAGGACATAAAAGGACATTTTCGTTTATAAGTCTATTCTATGGACTTAACAAAACTTCTTGTTCCTAGTATTATAGGTTTGAGTTTATGTAAACCTATGGCTTGTGGTATACCTGGTAATTACTTACTCTAATGCAAGCAGCTTACTTTAGTAAGATGCTGAAGCATTTTCTTTCTAATGGCAATCTATAGAAGCTTCACAACTTCTTAGGTATAGATTTTATTTATCTAAGGAAAAGTCTTAACTATTCCAGAAAAGATAAAGCCATGAAAGAATTCCTTAAATCAACAGTGAGAGGTCTTAGATATGCTTTTGTATGCCTTAGACCAGACACCTGCTGTTGAGTGGGAGTAATGAGTAGGTATCAGATTAATCCAAGAGAAGAACATTGGAAGACAATCAAGTAAATCCTAAGATTAAGAAGAGGAACTATATGTTAGTCTATAAGAGTGTGTTTAAAACTCTTAGACTACACCACATCAGATTTTGAAATTTGCCTATGTGCTAGAAAATATTTCTGATAAGATGGTGGTTACTCTGGGGGTGGAATAGTGATTTTGGAGAAGTGTATAAACCTATCTGAAGTCTCTAGGTCTACCAGAGAGGGACTGAATGTTAAAGCTGCAGGAAAGGTACTTATTCAGTCTAAGGAAAGTTCTATACATCTTTGGCACCATTCCAAATTGCCTCAAACTACTAGTGTTACTTTCCTGATTAACCAAAAGTAGTTGCCAAAGGTATAGAATCCAGTATCCCAAGAGAGTAGACATATAGAGAGGAATTTCACATTATCAATGATTTTGTGATTAAAGGAAGAGTAATAGTGGAGAAAAGGTTGTGGTTAATTCAACCTTTCAGATCCTATTACGAGGAGTTTACTACTACTACACTTGATTTGTATATCAAGGTGTTGAGATTATTTGAAACGCACTTTTTGTTTTATATTAGTGCAAGTGGGAGTTTTTTGGGTTTTATGCCCTAAATAAAACTCATTTCAATATAATCAGATTTACTTATTAATATAGATCAGAAATAACATTTAATGTTGCATGGTTCACATGATTTATTTCATGATTATATGTACATAATGTATAAATTCATCTGAAACCCTTTTCACATACTTGATCCTGTTTATTGTGCCGTCAACACATTGGAAAGTAAACATGACTATGTGAATAAAGTTTCCTAGATTTATCAGACACAGGGTTTTACTGATATGATAATCTACAACAAGAGTTTACTTGTATTTGGAGAAATACTATGTTCTTTCCAGAACATTGGTTAAAGTAAAGCTCAGGTTGGATGCATGGAGTATGCATCGGAAGGGACCGATATTGAACTTTGACTTAGATTTATTAAACTTACCGTAATTTCTATTCAAGTCAATATCGCCTAGTTGATCCTAGATCAAATGTTCTTAATCCTGTTATGATTAGGCTCAATCTTGAAAGGCTATACGTGTTCTTTGATTTGTTAGTTAAGCCTACTTTTAGGTCAGGGTGATACGTACATTTTGGGAACACGGTAGTGCAATTGAGTGGGAGCGCTATCATAAACATGGAATCTATAGCTTCTATCTGGCGAATAGTAAGCAAAGGATGATCTCCTTCGAGCTTGACCAAACGAACATAAATGGTGGAGTACTCATTTCACATAAGCTGAAATATCATTTATACGGGGTCAAGTGTTTTAAGGAATAAATACATTGTAGGGTATAACGGTAATTTAATCCCTTTACAGTGTAGATCATTCATATAGAGGATCATTGATCACATTAGGATTATAACAATGGATAACTAATGATGTGTCTATATGGTGGAACATATAAAGCATTCTATATACTGAGAGTGCAATTCTAAGTTATATGCGTGGATTCAACGAAGAATTAATAAGTTAGTGAATTTTAGTGCTAAATTCTTGATCTACTTATTGGAAGCTCGGTTATATAGACCCATGGTCCCCCCACTAGTTGAGATAATATTGCTTGTAAGACTCATGTAATTGGTTTTGATTAATCAATTATAATTCACAAGTTAGACTATGTCTATTTGTGAAATTTTTCACTAAGTAAGGGCGAAATTGTAAAGAAAGAGTTTATAGGGGCATATTTGTTAATTACGATACTTTGTATGGTTCAATTAATAAATATGATAAATGACAATATTATTTAATAATTATTTATAGTTATTAAATAGTTAGAATTGGCATTTAAATGTTTGAATTAGGAAATTGGCATTTTTGAGAAAATCAGATACAAAAGGTGTTAAAATTGCAAAATTGCAAAGCCCAAGGCCCAATCCACTAATGCTATGGCCGACCACCTATGTAGCTATTTTAAGTTGATTTTTTCATTATTTTAATGTCAAATAATTCAAACCTAACCCTAGTGGAATGCTATAAATAGATAGTGAAGGCTTCAGGAAAATTACACTTTTCTTCAGACTTTCTGAATCAGAAAAAACTGAGCCTTCTCTCTCCCTATCTTTAGCTGACCACTCTCTCTCTTCTTCTTCAATATTTCGAAATCCTTAGTGATTAGAGTAGTGCCCACACACATCAAGCAATACCTCAATCATAGTGAGGAAGATCGTGAAGAAAGATCATCAGCAAAGGAGATTCAGCATCAAGGATTCAGAGAAAGAGATCCAGGTTCAGATATTGATAATGCTCTGCTACAGAAAGGAATCAAGGGCTAGATATCTGAACGGAAGGAGTCATATTATTCCGCTGCACCCAATGTAAGGTTTCTTAAACTTTATATGTGTTTAATTTATCGTTTTAGAAAGTTCTTATTTAGGATGTTAATAAACATACTTGTGAGTAGATCTAAGATCCTGGTAAAATAACTTCCAACATTTCAGCCATGTGATGATGGTAATAGCCTACTCCTCTTTTGGTTGTATTGACATATGAGACAAAGAAAAAAGTATTCTCTCTAAAGCTCTTACAATGGATCTCACAATAATTCTCTCTTAGATTGTTATTTCTCTCTTGAGTGTTCTTTGTGAATCCATTTCGTGTCTCTCAATAGTGAGAATAAACCACTATTTATAGGGGCTCATTACATGAAGAATGATTTCCTTTAATCTATAACAAATAAAATAAGAAACTAGTTTATTTCCATAATTATAATACAGAGATTGGGAAATCTAGGCTTATTGCCTTTATTCTTTGCATTTATCTCCCAAATATAGGAATTATCTTCGTGACATGCAAACTTAGAAATAACGATATCCACCTCTGAAATTGCCAATAACTCACATTTCCTAGCAGGCGTATGTGAGTTGATCACATGATTGAGCTTGGTCGGATGTCCCTTAATGACTCTGCCCCGACATTTTGCTATGTATGGATAATATGGACCTTTGTATCAATCCTTGGGGGCTCCTAAGAGTGTATCCGCCCAAGTTAGAAAGTATATAGGAGAAGCGTGTCATCCAACTAGATGTCAGTGCAAATAATAGAATAACACACTGAACCTAAGACCTTAACCCCTTCTTTCCCTATCTCTCTCTCTCTCTCTCATCTCTATCTGTCTCTCTCCTTCGTTGGAGATATGACCACTATCCAACAAAAATGACATGAACCTAGCCTTAAGAGAACACGAGTCGCCCAAACTTGTTTTCTCAATGAGTCGAAACCCAACAAAAAGAAGAGCTTGAAACTCACTGATTATGATAAAGGAGAGAACATGAGCCATGAACACCCAACCCATCAGCGTCAAGCTGAGAGAAGAGAGAGAGAGACTTCGAGGCTGAGATCGAGATCAACAAAGGGGACGAAGGCTTTGAGACCGTTGGATTTGTCGTGGCCTTTGAGATCAAAAGCGAATTAGGCGTAGCCAGTCATTTTGAGCAAAGAAGATCGGTGTGGTTTGGATGGTCCAGCTTATGCAGTTGTTGTAGTCGTGGACCATGAATATTAGGGCACAAAGAGGGTTAGGATTTCTGGTGCTGCACAATGAGGGTGATAGAGAGGTTCGGGGGAGAGAGTGAGAAAGGAAGAGATAGCTAGATTATGGTGTTTTGGTGTAGAGTTCCATACTATTCCTTTTATACCCTTTTTTAATTGCTATTTTTTTTTTTATTATTTTCTTTATTTTCTTTTACTAAATCATTTTCAACACTCTTTTAGTGTCGGTTCATAACCGAGACTTAAGACTCTTTTAGTCTCAGTTTATAACCAACACTAAAAGATCTTTTAGTCACGATTATAAATCGACTACTCAATCTCTATGTTATATATTTCTTTAAAATTCTTTTGGTCTCAGATATTTTCTTAGTGTCAGTTTACTAATCGACACTTAAAGTCATTATAGGTGCCAATTATGAACAGATACCTTAGAATTGGGGTGGCTTTAGTCCGTTTTTTAAAAAAGCGGTCCCTCGAACCGACACCAAAAGTTTATTTTGTAATAGTACTGTACTAGCACATTTGATTCTTTGGCTGAGTTTTGTTCTTGAAGGGTTGTGTTTTACAACAATTCTTACGAGCATAGACAGTTTTTATTTTATATATAGACGTCTTATTTATATTTGCAGTATGATTGTTCAATAAATAGCACTACTTTTATTTAATTCTTGTCGACATAACTACATCATTAGTCCACCACATGGACATGATGAACTATATATATCAACGTAAGTCCGTAATTATTGTTCATAATTATTTAAAAAGATCATGATATGATGATTACGAACAAGCCCCAAACCGCTTCTGAAGATACTGAACCACATTCTTCTCCAACATGAAAGCCTTAGCAAGAACATCAGGGTTGATTGGTGGGTTGGATCCAAACACGGCATTAGCAATGGTAATCACTCCCGGATTCTGGCTTCCCAATCCAGCAAAGGCTAAGGCTGGAGTCTTTCCTATATTGAACTGGAAGTGAATCATTCCAATGGGGAACACAAACACGTCTCCCTTGTTCAGAACCTTCGTGAACAGTCTGTTCCCGTCTTGGTTCGACGAAACGAAACCTACGTACAGTGTTCCCTCCGCCACGAAAAGTATTTCCGAGGCGCGCGGGTGAGTGTGAGGCGGGTTCAGTCCATATGGGGCGAAGTCGATACGCGCTAGGGATACTCCTAGTGTGTTGAGCCCTGGCAGGTTGTCGACGAAGACAGCCGTGACATTGGATCCAACTGCGTTGTCTGTGTTGCCCGGTATGTTGATTCCTGAGAAGAAGAAGTCCTCTGCTTTCACCAGCTCCGGGTTCTTGCAAAATCTCCCATTCACGAACACTGCTCAATTATTAATTCCAACATTAGAAAATAATAACAGTATAAGATAAAATAAATTAATATATATAGAGAATACGTACGCATATCTTTGGGATCATCAAATGCTACGCAAAAGTCCTGTAGTGGGCTTGGGTCGTATGCGTTACCATTATGAGCTGCCAAAGCTAAAAAAAAGAGTGCCAAAACGAAAGTTGGAGTCTTCATGTCTTACTATTATTTATCACTCTCTTTTGAAAAAGTTGTTCTGATGTGTTACATATTATAGAAGTCTGGGTCACTTGACAGGTATTTATAGGTGGCTATGCAAAGATTACGTAGATGAGCTTCTCTTTGATTGGTCTTAGGTCTTTTTTTTTTTTTTTTTTTTCATTTTTATATGTTTTTATTTGGAGAGAGGGAAAGTAATTTAATTATTAATTTGGTTACATTATCTATATACTTAGTATTTTACTTATATATAATATGTATGTGCATGATAACCTATATAGATATATGTTTTATTCTGTGGTTCATTTATAATTAGTACGTGTAAACATAAACTTAATTTGCAATTGGTTATATGATTCAATTAATTCGCCTAGTAATTTTACAGAAGTAAATATAATTCATTTTCTTAATGGTCACTTCATCACGTTCTAGCCAAAGTATTCGGTGTATGGGGAAAGGAGAACGTACGTACTCACTGTATAAAAAACAAAAAAATTATAATTGTTCTCATTAATAATAAAAAATGTTTCACGCCAACATATATAATATTTCCTATTTACTTATTTAAATTTTTTTTAATTTCGTATTTTTATTAGTATAATTAAGTATCAGATGATATGTAATTTACAAAAATAATTTTTAAAAAATATCGCTAACTAATTATAAAGCGTCACATATAAAAATTGTTAAACGTACCCTTAATGTTTAATAGCAATACATATATACGTACAAATTAGAGAAATCCTAAGATCTCACAAATTGTTTTGATAAATGATTTAAAAAATTAATAATCAGTAACGTGTCTATCAGTGTGGTGTTGACAAAACATATATCTTCTATTTTCAGATTTAACAAATTATTTTAATAAATAGTATAGAAAATCGTTTTTTTTAACGTCCCATATCGGTGGTGTTGAGCAGTATGCCAAAGAGCAATGGGAGAGCATATGGGAGTGACAATTATCTTTTTTCATTGATTAATCATATTTTTTCAGAGTTTGAGTAAATTAATTTTCAACTAACTTCTGGTGGCAGGTCGATGTATATTCGTCCCCTAAAATTGTCTTTTAATGTGAAAAATATATGCTTAATTAGGCTTAAAGATTATTTTTGAGATTCTACTTAGCTATATTTTGAGAAACAAAAACAAAATGCGCAAATTAATTAGCTGTTTGGCACCTTTCAAAAAAACCATAATTATGTTTTCTTAGTTACATTTATCAAACAGTCTTATAATTTACTATACATATATTGTGTTTAATCTTTACTTCTTTTTATATATATGTATATCCACTTAGGGCTAATTGGAATCATCAACATATCTACTCAATCGATCGCTAGTACATTTTTTTGCATTCCAACAATTAATATATGTCACAGAACGTACGTCATCACATTTTAGTATGTTGTGTATTGCTGTATACATTGAAATTCGTTTGCTCATTTTTATTTTATTATCTAATCGAGATGAGTATCTTCACCAACCCAAACCCTTCAAATTTAACTATTAATTAAAATAGAGAGAGAGAGGAGATCAGCAATATCTTTTACAAAATATATACGGATCGAATTACAAAAATGATGGCCATTATGGTAACTACAATAACCATTAGAGGCTAGTGTATGTGGCCATAAGAAGGTGCGTGTGTGTTAGAGGTCCTGATTCGAGTTCAAAATTATACATAGTTGTAATATGTAGACCCTTAAATAAAAAAAAATGGTAACTAAGTGACAGAAATAGGAACATCAATAAAATAATGTTGAGAAAATAAACACAATAATATTGCATATTTAATTGTGTAAAAATATAAAGTTAATTAAATTTTAAATATTTTTTCTATGAAATTAATGTTATACATTTATATGTTGAAAATATTTTGTTTAGATTTTATTTTATTTTTGTTTATAGATAAAAATTGATATTTATGTCACAATTGAAAAAAAAAATATAAGAAAAGCATTGTTTTTATTAAAAGATAATTATATTTTGAAAGGAATATTTTTATTAAATTAATGTGATATATTTTTGTGTTGAAAATATTTTATTTAGATTTATTTTGTTGTTGTTTGAGAAAAAAAACATATAGCATCTATAAAATAAAAGGAAAAGAAAGAAAGAAAGACAATGTCAAAGTTGTGATCCAAAGCATTGAAGAAGTGTCATTTTTGAAGACCATTGCTGAGCCAAAATTAGTGTTTTGATGTGTATCACAACTACAAAAATTCCCTTTAGAGGCAGTTTTTAAGCCTTTTCAGCGTCGGTTTTGGCGAAATTCACTACCAACGCTGATCAGGGCAACGCTAAAGGGTTTTGAAAAATCGACGCCATATATACCCCTATGGCGTCAGTTATTATCTAGGATCCAACGCCATAGGGGTATCTATGGCGTCGGTTCCTAGATAATAACCGACGCCATAGGGGGCGTAGGAACTGACGCCAAAAATGAGCAGTACTTTTCAGTTTTTTTAATTTATATAATTTATTTTAATTATATATTTATTAATTTATATATTATTTTATTTAATTTAAATTACATATTTATTTTTTAAAATGTAAATTAAATATTATTTAAATTAATTTTAAAATTGGCTAAAATACATAATTTTATTTCATAAAAGTAATTAAATATTACACAAACATTAATGTAAAATTAGTCCAAAATATTAATAAGTTAATAAATCTAACTACAACTTAATCTAAACAAATTACATAATGAAGAAAAATTCTTCGGCCTTTCAACCTCAATCGTCATCGTGAATCAGCGTCATCAATCGTTCTATCCACTTTCACTGTAAGGTAACAATTCAGTTTTTGGATCGTATTTCCCCTTACCCCCAAACTGTTAAAAAAATTAAAAATTTATATTAGTTGATATATATGTATATTATATATTTGTTATTATAATAAATACTATAATTAATAATAATTAAGACTTACAACTTTTTAATCTTGTATGTAACGGTTGGGGTTCGCACGTGCGACGATGTCAGTCATGTATTTCAAAACATAAAAACCACATTCTTGGCTTTTAGGTTGTCTTGGACAATTTGCTAGTGAAATTTCTTGTCACGGGCCAAATATATCTGAATGCATTGTTTTGAAAAATTATATTAGCATTTCAATTCATTAGTTAATTTAAATTTGTTACACAAGAAGTCATTAAATTATTACCTTCCGATCATTTGAGTAATTTCTTCGAGAATTGGGCGGCCACGTACAGGGTCTAAATGGATAATTTTCTTTGGCGTAACGACCTCTAGCGTCCAATGCGCACTACAAAATTATATTGAAATATAAGTAAGATAGTATAAAAATAATTTGAAGTCATAATATAGAAACGAACAATTAGCACTAAAGAATTAAATAGAGTTTACCTGATATTCTAAGGAATAAAGAACATTTGGTGGTTGTTATTCATCAATGATAACCAATCAGCCAATCGTCTTGCCGCATTGTCAAAAGACTGACTCTTCTCTTCATCGGTTTTCCCATTCACTACGAGAAGCTCTGGGTCGTAAAACTTGAAAAATTTTCTCATACCGTTGATGCTCTCCCAGATGTGCCTTCTAAAAAAATTGTTAAGTATTAGTATCTTATAATAATTTAACTAGAATTTGATATATAAGGTTAATTAGATTAAAGAAGAGTATACATCTTTCCAAACAGCATTCTCTGGTTGCCGATGAAGTCACACGTAGCAACCTGCTGCAAATCCTCTCCAGATAACGTGATCTGGGTACGCGGTCCTATGAATCCTCGGGGTATAGGAATTGTGATTATATCACATTTATCTTTGAGGTTCAGAAATTCAACAACCATCAATTTTAGCGATTTAGGGATCAAGTCCATCGTCTTTTTCGAGAACAATTCATCTTCCCGTGCACCACCGCCTTACGGAGAAAGCATCGGAGCTTTCCCCTTTGACGCATCACGTCTTGAAGGCGGTTGAGCGAGTGGACCCTAAACAAAACAGAACATAATATATCAAATTTTTTCTAAATTCTACCAAAATTTCAGCAGCATAATGGTTGTAATTGAATGCCCCCAAAAATTCAACCGAAATTTTAGAAGCATAACGGTTGTTCATCCATCCCACCGTAGCACATATATTCGCAGAACCTACTTCACTATGGTTGAATATTGAAGATATTCAAACTCCACTAATCATTAATAATTAATTTATAAGAGAAGTTACCTCGGATGTTAGAATTAAGTGTTTAGGCCAAGGAAGGAACATCTGAGATACGTCCCTAACATATCTTCACCCTTCAATTGGGATTGGGATTTCAGCATCCTCTTGCAGCATTTCTGAAACCAGAATCTGGGCATGTGAATCATCGTAGTCCGTGTAGTGAACAATGATTTTACCAACATGCTCGTACAAATATGCTCGGGCCACAATGTTGTCGATGTTGTCAAAGCAGAGATATACTTGTTGATTAAGGGCCGCATGGTCATCAAAATTGTACAGGAGAGCTTGGTCGTTGAGGGAAATAAACTCCTCAGCATAAGTTTGTGGTTGACCCTCATCCTCACTAGCGTATGGTTGTGGAACATACGCCTCACCAGCCACCTCTCCTTCTTCCTCTTGTTCAGCAGCGTTTCTCTTCTGCTTAAGGGATTGGACTTTGGCTTTTAATTTTTCAATCCCCTTCGCTTGCCGAGCCACAACATCAGACACTTTCGTTTTCTTCCTGCCGAACAGTTTAGATGCCTTGGTTAGGAACCTGCAAATCATAAAATGCAAATTAGCTACGATTTTATTTGTGTAACTAAATAAATAACATTTCAAGTAATAGCATACCCAGCAGCCTTGACACGTCCAGGATGCTCTGGTGTCCCGAGTGCTTGCGTCTGGATATTTTTTTGGCCCTGGACCTGAATTTGTCCCTGACTAAGCTTCTCCTCTAATTGAGCCTAATGCACGCATATATTCAAGCAATTAGTATGTGAATTATATACACTAACTCATTAGTAGAACTCAATTAAGGATTAATATATACTTACAATCTTCTCTGCAATTTCCTTGTCGTAATCAGTGACAAGTTTTCGACTCATGGTGCGACATTTGATCCAAACACGTGTTGGGTTTTATGCCCTAAATAAAACTCTTTACAATCTGATTAGTTATCAATATAAGAAATTTTAAGTGATTGATGTTTGCATGAATTTTACATGCTAATGGTTTAATATGTTTATTACATTCATACACACAAAATCAGTTAAATCCAGATCATATGTTTATTCACAATTACAGTATCGTCAACACAGTGGAATGTGATTGTGATCATATGAATCAAAAGTTTTGGTCCCTGTTTCATCAGTGTTATTGGATTTACACTAATGTGATAATCAGCGATGATGTGTACTTACACTTGGAGTAAGTGTTATGTTCTTTCCAGGACATTAGTAAAGTATACTAGTTTCGAATGTATGGAGTATACATTGGACTGGACCGATATTGCAACTAAGTTAAGATATTACAAACTTACCGTTATACATATCTTTCCAAGTCAATATCAGTAGTTGATCTTAAGATTAAAAGAATCTAAATCCTGATATGCTTAGGCTCAACTCAGGAGTGCTATTCATGTTCTTTGATTTATTAGTTAAGCCTACTTTTGGGTCAGGGTGATACGTATATTTTGGGAACATGATAGTATGATTGAGTGGGAGTGCTGAACATAAATATGGAATCTATAGCTTCTACTGGTGTATAGAAGTCAAGTGATGATTCCCTTCGAGCTTAGCAAATAGAAGTAAATGGATGAGCTCTTGTTTAACTGACTAATTATTAGATCACTAAACACCATTTACAGGTAGCTAAGTGTTTTAAGGGGCAAAATACATTGAGGGGTGAGAACGGTAAAGAAATCCCATCTCGATGTAGATCATCTATATAGGGGATCTTTAAATCACAATAAGATTATAACAATGGTTAAATGAGATAGTATATTGATATCGTGGAACATACAATATGCTCTATATAAGTTTGAGAGTGCAATTCTAAGTTCTAAGAGTGGATTCAACGAAGAATTAATAAGTAGGAATTTACTTGGTAAATTTGGTTCACTTATTGGAAGCTCAGCATATAGATCCATGGTCCCCATTCTAGTTGAGAACATTCTGCTTGTAAGACTCATTAATTGAATCGTGATTGATCAATTATAATTCTAAAGTTAGACTATGTCTAATTTTATGAATTTTCACTAAACAGGGGTGAAATTGTAAAGAAAAGAGTTTCTAGGTTTATTTATTTATTAATGGACTTTATATGTCTAATTAATAATTAAATTAAATGACAATATTATTTAATAATCTATTTTAGTTATTAAATAATTAGTTTTGGCATTTAAAAGGTTAGAATTGGAAAATTGGCGTTTTTGAGAAAATAGAGATAAAATTTGACAAAACTGCAAAATTAAGTGAGGCCCAATAACACACCATGACCGACCACTTAAATAGGTTTTTCAAATTAATATTTTCATTATTTTAATGCCAAATAATTCCTAACCTAAACCTAGTAGTTGGCTATAAATAGAAAGTGATGGCTCAGTCACATAACATGCTTTCATTAGTAATCTGACAGAAATTTCTCTCTTCAGAAAAACTGAACCTTCCCCACTTTCTATACCTGACCGAAACCCTCTCTCCTCTTTTCTCCTTCATCTTTTTCGACCCTAGTGAAAGAGTAAGTGCCCACACACAGCAAGCAGTAACTCAATCATAGATTGGAAGACTGTGAAGGATCAAACTTGAAGAAGAAGGACATTCGGGCTCAGATCTTGATTATACTCTGCTCCAGAAAGGATACAAGGGCTAGAGATCTGAGTGGAAGGAGACATTAATTCCGCTGCATCAATGTAAGGTTTTCTTAACTTTATATGTGTTTAATTTATCGTTTTAGAAAGTTCATATTTAGGGTGTTTAAACAACATACTTGTGAGTAGATCTAAGATCCTGGTAAAATAATTTCCTACAACTGGCCTCAAATCCATGGTAATTGATTTACTTACATGAAATTTGGACTTTAAAACGATTGTTTGTTTGTTTTTGGATGGTATGATGTTGTATTGAGTGTTATTTGATGATTGATTGATGTTTGTAAATTTTCATAAAAAATAATTGCGATTTTGTTTCTGGAATTATTTTTATTGGATAGTATGGAAAAAATTAAGCAAGTTACTTTTTTACCGAACTCAATTTCGATTGTATTTGAATTAGTTATGAATTTTTGAAGATTTGAAAAAATCGGGGCTGTGCTGAAATTTTCCTGCGATCGCGAAAACTGTCCGTACAGCTCACAATTTTTTCGTTTTTCTTCGATTTTTCATGCTTTTTCATGGAATTAACTTCCGATTTTTTGTATAGTTTTGTATATAAACTATTACTATTCCTAATTCAATTATAATTATCATTTTGAATTAATTTAATATTTTTTAAATTTAATTCAAGATATTAGTATAATTTGAATTTGAATAGAATTAGTATCTATCTTCTTGCTTAAAAAATCTATCTTATTTTTAAATTTGATTATATCTTATCTTATTTTTAAATTTAAGGTCAGATTTTATAAATATTTTTTTTTTAAAATTAAATCTTTTTTAGATATTTTGACCTTATTTAAATTTAAAATAAGATATTTATAATCATGTAATTTTAAGTAGATGTAAGATATTTTGCTAACTTTTAAATTTTGTTATTTTATTTATTTAAATTAAATTTAAAATCTGAAAAGATATTTCATTTATCTTTTCTATTTTTTATTTTTAAAATAACATTTAATTTTTAAAAGTAGTTAGCAAATTTTGAAATGATATTTAGGTTGGTTGAAACTTAATTTTTCAAAATAGTAGGTTTAATTTTAAATATTTATTTTTTAAATAATTTCGAAATTTAAATTTATTTTTTATTTTATTTTCGAAACTAATTAATTTTTTTTTAATTTTATTTTTGAAAATTAAAATATTTTTTTTATTTAATTATTTATTTTTCGAAATTATTTATTTAAAATTAAATAAATCCTACTTCCAACTATCCAGCTAACCTTGTTGCAGGAGTATGTGGTTTTAGCTTGTGTGTAAGTTTTCAAAACCTATTATTACTTGATTGCAAATAGCCATGGTTACTTTTTGCCAGATCTAATGATCTGATGGCTCCCTTGGTCAAGTTAATAATTTGTAACAGGTAAATTTTACAATCTTCTTTCATCTGTGTATGACCTAGCAACATGATAGGATCTATCCAAAGTGTGCATGTGTGAGCCTATATGTTTATTTTGTTTTAATATAGATACATATAGGTTGTTGCTAAATAAAATGTCACACCATGATAGATTTTATTTAGGTCCATTTAGTTATTGTACCTATTCAATTAATAACAGTTATTTATTTTAAGGTTAAATTCATCTCTTTTGGGCCTTGTGTGAGAGTTGGGAGTCATAGAAGTGGGTACGACATACTGAACCCAGCACCCCCTCACATGAACTACCCCAATTGTGAAGGCCCATTTGCCTGATTTGAATAACTGTACTAGGTTAATTATATTAGTTTGACCTAATAAAATTGAATTAGCAACATAATTAACTTTTAAAATATATGAAATTTATTTTCATTTTAATATTTTAAAGTTAATTTTAAGAAAAACACTTTTAGTTTAGATATTATTTCGAGACAAACTATTTGTATTTTTCTTGTATTTAATTAAATATAGAATTTTAACTAACTAAGATTCTTTCTGGAGCTTATTTAATTAAATATTCCTATTTAAGTTATAAATTAGTTGTATCAACTTATTTTTCTTATCTAACTTAAATTTGAATATTTGATTTAAATTTTAAATCAAGTTGAGGAATCTTAGGCATTAGTTATTAAAGATTCTTAAGATATTTTTTAAGTTAATATCTTTTCAAATATTACCTTAAAATGAAATATTTTAGATATTTTTTAGGTTAATATCTTTTCGAACATTAACTTAAAAAGATATCTTCAAATTAAGTGGTTATAACTTAATTTTTGATATTTAATTAAATCTAAATTTGAAATTATTTAAGTTTTAGATTTTTTCTATATAACTTAAATTAGATATTATTCAAATTTTTGTTGAAAAGATACTTAGTCAAATAAGATATTTTCTAGATAGTAATTTCTAGACTACTTATTATTTCTAATATTTAAATAGGAAAATATTATACTTTGTGAAATTAATTATTTAAATAATTAATTTTGGTACAATTTTATTAAGTATATTTTTCCTAGTATTAAACTAGAAATAAATAATTAAGCCTTCTCTACACTTAATTATTATTTCTTGAATTTAATACATTTAATTAACTTGAAAATCTAAATATCTAAGTTGATTTTCATCATGATACTTAAATATTTATTGATTTTTCATGACACTTAATTAAATAGAAAATTATTTTTAGGTTGAAATTTAATTTTTCAACTTAAATTTAAATAATTTTCAATATATATTTTTTCTTTATTTTCTTAATCAATTTCGAAAATTGCATTTTATTTATGCTATATTTTTCGAATTTTTTTTTGAAAAATAGATTGAGTTGTAAATTAATTATTTATTTTAATTAATTCTTGGACCAACTACAATCAATGATTTTTTCATTTAATTGATTAATGTAAAATAAATGAATTTAAAATATATATATTATTAGAAATTGAATTAATTAGTCAAAAGAAAATCTAGATAGGTGATATTTTTGCTTGAAGTATTTCTTTTCTATTTTTTATTATTTTCGAAAATTGTATTTTTTATATACTTTAAATTTTCGAACTCAATAAATATATTCTCAAAGGAAATTTTTAAGTTGCTAATTATTTAATTTAATTCAACTTAAATTAATTTCCTTAATATTTATATTTAAGATTATTACTAAGATGGAAATAATTAATTTTATTTCAATCACCATCTAAGTATAATTTTATAAATATTATATTAAATTCTTATTTTTGAATTTTAATTCTTAATTTTGAATTTAATGAGAATTTATTTATTAGAATAATAAAGAAAATACATTTTAAAGAATGAGCTTTATTATTATTAAGATATTCGATCTCCATTGTGGGTTTTACACCGCGTTTGTTTTAGTGAGTAATCCTCCCTAATAGAGGAACGTTCATTAGCAATTTCGCACCGTTTAATCTCGCATGATAAGTGGTTTGTAAGTGTTTTATATGGTATAGATCACCCTAATGGTGGCGACCATATTTGACTTGCAAATTGCGAAACAATGGTAGAAGCTCATGAGATAGAATAGCCTTGACTCTCGCCTAAACGGGACAACGCTGGATTCCAATCTTGATCGAATAAAAGGTTGCTAGAATGTTTAACATTTTAGATGAGCTGACAACTCTATTCAATGAATGGTAGCTTTGACTCTCGCCTAAACGGGACACTGATATCAGTTTCTTGAAAACCTTGGAAATTATTTAGGATTGAATTTTTTAAGTATTTTCTCATATCATTCCTACTTGCTATGTGCTTATAATTTCTGAATTAATTTTGTGTTAAACCATTATTAATTTCTATTTGTTGATTTCTATTATTTTATAGTATCCTGTTTTGTCAAAATGAATCCCATGTTATCACTGTTGACTGAAAACAAGCTGAATGGATCTAACTTTAATAAATGGAATGAGAACATTAATATTGCTCTCATAGGAGAAAGTGCCTTGTTTGTTTTAACTGAGCCGTCACCTAAAGTGCCTGGGGATAATGCTTCCAAAGCTGTGAAAGAAAAGTATGAGCGTTGGCAGAAAGCAAATGACAAAGCTCTATACTTTATGCTTTCTAGCATGGTTGACACCCTCAAAACTCGGTTTTCTAAAATCGAGAAGGCTGCTGAAGTTATGACGAAGTTAAATGAGCTATTCGGTAAGGCATCACTTCAGTCACGCTTTGACGCGACTAAGAAGTACATTAATGCACGGATGGAACCTCATCAAAACGTGCATGATCATGTTCTCCTCATATCTAGTTATTTCCAAGAAGCCCAGGATCATGGTGCTGAAATGGACAGTGCTACTCAAGTTAGTCTTATCTTGAATAGCCTGACTCCAGCATTTCTACCATATACATCAAATTATGTCATGAATAAGAAGGAAATTGACTTTCATGAATTAGTCAATGACCTTCAAACTTATGAAAATTTGATTGGAGGACCCAAGAAGAAAGGGAGTAAACCTCACAATCCTGGGAATGGTAATAAGACGATAAAACCTGAAGCAAATGTTGCCTCTGCTTCAAAGCCCAAATCGAAGAGGAAGTGGCACAACACCAAGAAGCGAACAAAAGCCATGAAGAATAAAAAGGTTGTTCCTTCTGGTGATGCTACACTTAAAGGAAAGTGTTTCTACTGCAATGAGAAAGGTCATTGGAAACCCCAGTGTCCTAAACTTCTTGCAAAGAAACAAGGTATTTCCATTTATAAACTTTTAAGAGTTTTAGTGAATTATTATCCAATTGGATTTATGATTCTGGACTAAACTTTGTTTATTTGTTTTCTTCTTCTTATAGGCCAAGCTACTTGAACTCAATTGAGTTGGATCAGAAAGCTGGACCAAGGGTGAAATCGTCCAGATGAAGATGAAGCTCTGTTGGGTTTTATGCCCTAAATAAAACTCTTTACAATCTGATTAGTTATCAATATAAGAAATTTGAAGTGATTGATGTTTGCATGAATTTTACATGCTAATGGTTTAATATGTTTAACATGTTTAATATGTTTATTACATTCATACACACAAAATCAGTTAAATCCAGATCATATGTTTATTCACAATTACAGTATGGTCAACACAGTGGAATGTGATTGTGATCATATGAATCAAAAGTTTTGGTCCCTGTTTCATCAGTGTTATTGGATTTACACTAATGTGATAATCAGCGATGATGTGTACTTACACTTGGAGTAAGTGTTATGTTCTTTCCAGGACATTAGTAAAGTATACTAGTTTCGAATGTATGGAGTATACATTGGACTGGACCGATATTGTAACTAAGTTAAGATATTACAAACTTACCGTTATACATATCTTTCCAAGTCAATATCAGTAGTTGATCTTAAGATTAAAAGAATCTAAATCCTGATATGCTTGGGCTCAACTCAGGAGTGCTATTCATGTTCTTTGATTTATTAGTTAAGCTTACTTTTGGGTCAGGGTGATACGTATATTTTGGGAACATGATAGTAAGATTGAGTGGGAGTGCTGAACATAAATATGGAATCTATAGCTTCTACTGGTGTATAGAAGTTAAGTGATGATTCCCTTCGAGCTTAGCAAATAGAAGTAAATGGATGAGCTCTTGTTTAACTGACTAATTATTAGATCACTAAACACCATTTACAGGTAGCTAAGTGTTTTAAGGGGCAAAATACATTGAGGGGTGAGAACGGTAAAGAAATCCCATCTCGATGTAAATCATCTATATAGAGGATCTTTAAATCACAATAAGATTATAACAATGGTTAAATGAGATAGTATATTGGTATCGTGAAACATACAATATGCTCTATATAAGTCTGAGAGTGCAATTCTAAGTTCTAAGAGTGGATTCAACGAAGAATTAATAAGTAGGAATTTACTTGGTAAATTCACTTATTGGAAGCTCAGGATATAGATCCTGTTGGAAATTATTTTACCAGGATCTAGATTTACTAACAAGTATGTTGGATTAACAACCTAATATGAATTCTAAAACAATGAAAATAAACACATATAAAGTTAGAAAACCTTACAGTGGGTGCAGCGGAATAATATGACTCCTTCCGTTCAGATCTCTAGCCCTTGATTCCTTTCTGTAGCTGAGCATTACCAAGATCTGAACCTGGATCTTCTTTTCTCCTTCTTTGATGCAGAAATTCCATAGTCTTCCATACTATGATTGAGATACCACTTGATGTGTGTGGGCACTACTCTTCACTCAAGCATTTCGAAATTACAAAGAAGAAAAGAGAGAGAGAAGGTGGCGTGTGAGGCTTTTCTGAGAGAAACAAAATGATCAAGGATGTGTGTCTTAGTTTCCTCAAGCCAACACTTTCTATTTATAGAAAACCCTCTAGGTTTAGGTTAGAATTGCATGGCATTAAAATAATGGAAACCACAAATGGAATTTCCTATGCAAGGGCCGGCCATACAAAGGGTATTGGGCCTCACTTTGCAACTTTCCCATTTTGTCAATTTTCCATTCCCATTTTCTCAAAAATGCCAATTTTCCAATTTAACCTTTTAAATGCCAATTCTAATTATTTAATAACTTGGAAATAATTATCAAATAATATTGCCATTTAATATATTTATTAATTTAGACATATAAAATATCTTAATTAATAAATAAACCTAAAATCTCTTTTCTTTACAATTTCGCCCTTGCTTAGTGAAAATTCATAAAGTAGACATAGTCTAACTTTTAGAATTTTAATTGATTAATTAAAATCAATTAACTGAGTCTTACAAGCAGTATGGCCTCAACTAGTATGGGGACCATGGGTCTATATAACCGAGCTTCCAATAAGTCGAACCGAATTTACCAAGTAAATTCCCTAACTTATTAATTCCTCATTGAATCCACAATTAGAACTTGGAATTGCACTCTCAGTCATATAGAAACGCTCTATATGTTCCACGATATAGACACGTCATTAGTTATCCATTGTTATAACCCTAATGTGATCAATGATCCTCTATATAGATGATTTACACTGTACAGGATTAAATTACCGTAACACCCTACAATGTATTTTATCCTTAAAACACTTAACCCTGTATAAATGATATTTCACCTAAGTGAAATGAGATCTCCACCATTTATCTTCGTTTGGTTAAGCTCGAAGGAAATCATCCTTTACTTCTATTTTCCAAATAGAAGCTATAGATTCCATATTTATGTTAGCGCTCCCACTCAATTGCATTACCGTGTTCCCAAAATGTACGTATCACCCTGATACAAAACTAGGCTTAACTAACAAATCAAAGAACACGAATAATACTCTTGAAATTGAGCCTAACCATATCAGGATTTCGATCATGTGATCTAGGATCAACAGTTGATATTGAATTGAATAGATATTACGGTAAGTTTCAAAATCTAATTCAAAGTTCAATATCGGTCCATTCCAATGCATACTCCATGCATCCGATACTGGTAAACTTTGCCAATGTCCTGGAAAGGACATAACACTTTTCCAAGGTGTAAGAATACCTATCGCTGATTATACCATGTCAGTCTAAATCCAGTGTTCTGACAAATCAGGGAATCTACTTTTGAACATATAATAAAGATTATATTCCACTGTGCTGACAACACTATAATCTTTCACCAACTCATATGTTCTGGACTTAAAAAGAATTCATACATTATATACATATAATCATGAAATAAATCATGTGAACCATGCAACATAAAATGTTATTTCTGATCTTTATTAATAAGTAAATCTGATTATATGAAATGAGTTTTATTTAGGGTATAAAACCCAACAAACTCCCACTTGCACTAATATAAAACAAAAAGTGCATTTCAAATAATCATTAACACCTTGATATACCAATCAAGTGTAATAGTAGTAAACTCCTCGTAATGGGATCTGACAGGTTGAATTAAACACAACCTCTTCTCCACCATTACTCTTCCTTAATCACAAAATCCTTGATAATGTGAAATTCCTCTCTATATGTCTACTCTTTTGGGATACTGGATTCTATACTTTTGGGCAACTACTCTTTTGTTATACAGGAAGTAACCCTAGTAGTTAAGGCAAGTTGGAACACTGCCACAAATGTATAGAACTTTCCTTAGATTGAAAAAGTATCTTTCCTGCAACTTTTAACATTCAGTCTCTTTCTGGTAGACTAAGAGATTTCAGATAGGTTTTTACACTTTTCCAAAATCACTACTCCACCCCCAAAGTAATCACCATCTCATCAGCTGACTTTCTAGCACAAAGGCAAGTCTTGAAATCTGATGTGGTGTAGTCTAAGAGTTTTAAACAAACACCCTTATTGACTAACATATAGTTCCTCTTCTTAATCTTAAAATTTACTTGATTGTCTTCCAATGTTCTTCTCCTGGATTAATCTGATACCTACTCATTACTCCCACTCAACAGCAGGTGTCTGGTCTAAGGCATACTAAAGCATATCTGAGACCTCTCACTGTTGATTTAAGAATTTCTTTCATGGCTTTATCTTCTCTGGAATAGTTGAGACTTTTCCTTAGATAAATAAAATCTATATCTAAGAAGTTTTGAAGCTTCTATAGATTTCCATTGGAAAGAAAATGCATCAACATCTCATGCTTGCATTAGAGTAAGTAATTTCCAAGTATACCACAAGCCATAGGTTTAGATAAACTCAAACCTATAATACTAGGAATAGAAAGTTTTGTTAAGTCCATTGAATAGACTTATGAACGAAAATTTCCTTTCATGTCCTTGTAACAGAAAACTTTAGGTTACTCCATGTGAATGGATCAAACTATAGTTCTCTTGGCTTTCTTCTTAGTTTCTTATCTTGACAATCCATTACTTGTTTAAACTCACAATGGATTTTAATCACTAGTGTCTTCCAAGTCATAAGAAGGTGAGTTCCTAGAAACTCTCCCACTACAACAAGGTACTGTGAACTATGTCAAAGAAAACTAAATGGTATAGACCTCTTCAGTTGTGTTAAGACAACAGAGGCAGTGGGATCATCTTGTGACGAATAAGATGATAGAACACTTATGGAATCAAGAAAAAATATCTCCTTTATTTGCTACTTTATTTTCAGACTTAGTCATTTTCTTAGAAAATCAGTATTTGTTTAAACAAACACTTTCTGATCTAATGACTATGGGATGCTCCCCCCTAATCACTTAGAATAGCTAACAAACATGCAAACCAGGGTTAGCAGTTCTAGCTTTTCTTAAGATTTCGATTAGGTCATCCATGAATCTAGTAATGATTTACATTAATTATACAACCATTGCATCATTCTGAAATTATCTTACCATAGAAGGATTAAGGCAACGACTAGTAATTAATCATCAATATCCAACTCGAATTTTTGGGGAGGTAAGTTTGGATATAATTCAAAAACAAATTAATGATCTTTGAACTGCATATCTACTAACTTTTTCTCCACCCCTATCAGTTCGCAAGATCTTTAACCACTTACCTTCACCATTGCTAGAAATTCATGAAATTTTTCAAACATTTCAAATTTCTTTTGCATAAGGTAAAATCTAGAGTGATCGTTTTAAGAATACAACGAAAACTCATATCCACCCCTGAATGTACATCCATCTACGAATGAGATGAAATTACTTTCAGTGGATATAGGCATATTAACTCTTTGCAGAGAATGATCTTGTCAAAACCACTATGAACAAGATACAAATGCCATAGATTTATAAAATATGTGGTTGTATCTTTTGATGACTTACTTTAGTTACATCAAAGAGTTCTTAGAATAGTGCAAGTGGATTCTGGTCACAGAATACTAAACTCATACAGTTTGAATCCATTGATAGAAAATGGTTATGAAACACTTGTGAAAGTGTAACTGTATAATTAGTAACTCTTTCTTGAACCACCACTACTAATCTAACTCTATGATTTGCCTATACAAGTAGGAGATATCTAAGATTGAGGATTTATATCATTTAGGGATAGAATTCCGGGAATATAATCATATGCGTCATCTAATTTCTTAAGAGAAAATATGACTTTATATGATTTATAGACCATTCATCCAATGATATGTCATTAAGCTAATTCGAAATGAATAAGCTAAGAGGAATTAGGATAATTTCATTTTAAATAAGAATCCAACGATGCTCCGATTAGCGAGAGTCAAAGTAATCTTATTTATACAATCTTCTTGTTTCATATTGTAAAATACTAGTCTAAAGTGTCATCAATTGATGAACAGCTAGACCTTGCGTATACAATATTTATCTTTCGAGATCTAACACTATTATGTTAGTCTAATGGTGAAAATCCTAATGGATTTATCTCATTAGAAAAACAAATCAAGTTAGACCAACAATGAAGATTCGAAATTAAACTACAATTTAATAACAGAAAATAACATGGTTCAATACAAATTCATACACAATTCAGAAATTATCAAGCACATAGCAAGTAGGAATGACAAGTGAAAATACTAAAACATACAATCCTAAATAATTTCCAAGGTTTTCAACAAACTGATATCAGTGTCCCGTTTAGGCGAGAGTCAAAGCTATCATCCATTGAATAGAGTTGTCAGCTCATCTAAAATGTCAACATTCTAGCAACCTTTTATTCGATCAAGATGTGAATCCGCGTTGTCCCGTTTAGGCGAGAGTCAAGGCTATTCTATCTTATGAGCCTCCACCATTGTTTCATATTCTTGCAAGTCTTATATAGTCGCCACCATTAGGGTGATCATAAACTATATAAAAAACTTACAAGATTACTTATCTTTCGAGATTAAACGGTGCTAACTTGCTAATGAACGTTCCTCCATTAGGGAGGATTACTCACTAAAACAATAGCTATGTAAAACCAACAATGGAGATCGAATATCCTTATAATAAAGCTCATTATTTAATGAAGGTTTGTATTTTCTTCTAATATTTATTTTAATCCATTTATTTTAAATATATATTTATTTAATTAAAATTTCCAATTTAGAATGAAAAATTCCAAATATAAATTTTAATTTAATATTTATAAATTATACTTAGATAGATAAATAACGTGAATTATTTCCATCTTAGTAATAATTTCCATAAATATTTAGAAAATTATTCAATTTAAGTTGTTTCAAAATTAATTTGAATTAATTTACAACACAAATTTAATTTTCTATAAATATATATTGCATTTCGAAAATGCTTTAAAATAAAATAAAATAAATCCTGGAAAATTACTCTAATTTTATGTTGGCCCAAAATTAATAAAAATTAATTTTCAACAAAAAATATAATTTCCCTATTTAATTAAATATCTAAGAAAAATTTCAAATATTTAAGTATCATGATTAAAAAATCAACTTAAATATTAATTTTCTATTTAATTAAATACACTAGAAAAATACTTCAAGCAAAACAGATAATCACTATCTAGACTTTTCATAGACTAATTAATTCAATTTCTAATTATTATATATTTTAGTTCATTTATTTTAATTAATCATTAAATGAAAAAGTCACTGATTTAAGTTGGTCCAAAATTAAATAAATAATTTTCAACTTTAATCTATCTTTCAAATAAAATTCGAAATTTCTGCATCAAGGTGATGCAATTTCGAAATTTTGGGAAATGATTAATAAAATAAAATAAAATATATTCTGAAAATTATTCAAACTTAAGTTATTCTGAATTAAAATTCCAAACTTAAAATAATTTTCAACTTTAATTAAATAACATGAAAATAACAATATTAAAGTATCATTATTAAAATCAACTTAGATATTGAAATTTTCAATTTAATTAAATGTATTAAATTCAAGAAATAAATAATTAAGTAAAGAGGAAACTTAATTATTAATTCTAGTTTAATACTAGGAAAATATACCAAACTTAGATTGTACCAAAATTAATTATGAGACAATTAATTTCACAATCAATGATATTTTCCTATTTAATATTAGAAATAATAACTAGTATTAGAAATAACTGTCTAGAATATATCATTGACTAAGTGTTTTTCTAAAATTAACTTTAAAATATTACAATGAAAAATAAATTTCATATATTTTAAAAGTTAATTATGTTGCTAATTCAATTTTAATTAGGTTAGACTAATATAATTAACCTAATACAATTATTTAAATAAGGCAAATGGGCCTTCACAATTGGGGTAGTTCATGTGAGGGGGAGCTGGGTTCAGTATGTCGTACCCACTTCTATGGCCCCCAACTCTCACACAAGGCCCAAAAGAGAGGAATTTAACCTTAAAATAAACAATTGTTATTCATTGAATAAGCCCAAATCTAATTGGGCCTAAATAAATTTCCTTATGTCAAAATTTATTTTAGCAACCTAGTCCATTTACTTAGTAAAAACTTAAATGGGCTCCCTATATGTATCTAAGCCCAAAAGCAAACATATAGGCTCACACAGGTCAAATGATTTGGATGGACCCTATCATGTTACTAGGTTTACACAGATGAAAGAAGTACAAAATTTACCTGTTACAAATTATTTATAAGATCTATCGTCAATTGGACTATGATTAAAATCAGATCATTGGATCATGATCTGTCAACAAGTTAATCATAGCAATTTAGATCAGATAAATAATAGGTTTGTTAAAAAGTTTTGAATAAACAATATAGATTAAACAAACATTGTCCATGTAACAGATGTGAATCAAGGTATTAATATAATTAAATTATTATTCTTAAACTAACCAAATAAAGGAAACTAATTTTAAAATATCTAGGTTTATTTGAATCAAATTAAATATCTAATAAGATCAATGATTTGAAAGGAAAGAATCTCCAATATCACTTTCAGATCTTATAATTTAATAAAATAAACCAATTTTAAAATAGATTTGGTTAAATAATAATTACCATAATTATATGTCAAAATATCTCAAATTAAGCAATATTCAAATCTCTACAAAAATATCTATGTTATTTAAATATTTAAGATATGATTTATAAATTTCTAATAAGGAAAAAATGATATATATATATAGAAAAAATATCATTTTTAAACTTATAATTTATAAATAATCAAATATTTAACAAAATAACAAATTTTTGAATTTGAAAACATTATGGTAAGTATATCTATAAAAATATCTATGTTAATTTCAAATTTATTAATTATTTAATTTGTCATATAAGATAATTTTAATATAATATTTTAAATAAAAAGACAAAGTTATCTTTTAATTTAAAATATCTTAAATATCAAAATATCTAATCTTATAATTAAATAATAAATAAATATTAAAGAACTTAACAAATTTTTAAATCTGACCATAATAGGAAATATTTAAAAATTGGAAACAATCAAAAATAGAAATATTTAAAATTGGAAAAATTCCAAATTGAAAATATTTAAAATTGGAAACATTTCAATTTAGAAATATTTAAAATTGGAAAAATGAATTTTGGGAAACAATCCCATGAAAAAATTGGATTTTTGGGAAAAAAATCCCAAAAATCGCAACTTTTTGGGAAAGCTGGCAGCAAGGCTGCACGAGCAGCCCAGATAGGCTGCAAAACCAGCCTTGCGCGCGCGGACAAGGGGAATTGCAGCCCCATCTGCCGAGAAAACTCGGCGGGCTGCAGGATTCCCAGGCAAGACGCACGGGCGTGCTCCTGAATGATTGACCCACGTACGCGCGCGGATGGGAGGTTGTCCGAAGCACCTGGTGCACGTGTGCACCTAGCTTCCACAGCCATCATTCCCGATTTTCCAAAAATCATATCTTTCTTAATTTTTATCGGAATCGAGTTCTGTAAAAACAAAAATTGCTCAATTTTTCACAAAGAATCCAAATAAAATATTTTCAAAAATTGAAAAAATGTTTTTCATGGAAAACGAAACTGTACAACATCAACATTCATCAAACAACACATAAACCAACATGAAACCATCCAAATCAACACAGAAACATGCAATCATCGTTTTAATTCATACAACATGAAAGTAAATCATTACCATGGCTCTGGTGGCAGTTGTTGGAAATTATTTTACCAGGATCTAGATTTACTAACAAGTATGTTGGATTAACAACCTAATATGAATTCTAAAACAATGAAAATAAACACATATAAAGTTAGAAAACCTTACAGTGGATGCAGCGGAATAATATGACTCCTTCCGTTCAGATCTCTAGCCCTTGATTCCTTTCTGTAGCAGAGCATTACCAAGATCTGAACCTAGATCTTCTTTTCTCCTTCTTTGATGCAGAAATTCCATAGTCTTCCATACTATGATTGAGATACCACTTGATGTGTGTGGGCACTACTCTTCACTCAAGCATTTCGAAATTACAAAGAAGAAAAGAGAGAGAGAAGGTGGCGTGTGAAGCTTTTCTGAGAGAAACAAAATGATCAAGGATGTGTGTCTTAGTTTCCTCAAGCCAACACTTTCTATTTATAGAAAACCCTCTAGGTTTAGGTTAGAATTGCATGGCATTAAAATAATGGAAACTACAAATGGAATTTCCTATGCAAGGGTCGGCCATACAAAGGGTATTGGGCCTCACTTTGCAACTTTCCCATTTTGTCAATTTTCCATTCCCATTTTCTCAAAAATGCCAATTTTCCAATTTAACCTTTTAAATGCCAATTCTAATTATTTAATAACTTGGAAATAATTATCAAATAACATTGCCATTTAATATATTTATTAATTTAGACATATAAAATATCTTAATTAATAAATAAACCTAAAATCTCTTTTCTTTACAATTTCGCCCTTGCTTAGTGAAAATTCATAAAGTAGACATAGTCTAACTTTTAGAATTTTAATTGATTAATTAAAATCAATTAACTGAGTCTTACAAGCAGTATGGCCTCAACTAGTATGGGGACCATGGGTCTATATAACCGAGCTTCCAATAAGTCGAACCGAATTTACCAAGTAAATTCCCTAACTTATTAATTCCTCATTGAATCCACACTTAGAACTTGGAATTGCACTCTCAGTCATATAGAAACGCTCTATATGTTCCACGATATAGACACGTCATTAGTTATCCATTGTTATAACCCTAATGTGATCAATGATCCTCTATATAGATGATTTACACTGTACAGGGATTAAATTACCGTAACACCCTACAATGTATTTTATCCTTAAAACACTTAACCCTGTATAAATGATATTTCACCTAAGTGAAATGAGATCTCCACCATTTATCTTCGTTTGGTTAAGCTCGAAGGAAATCATCCTTTACTTCTATTTTCCAAATAGAAGCTATAGATTCCATATTTATGTTAGCGCTCCCACTCAATTGCATTACCGTGTTCCCAAAATGTACGTATCACCCTGATACAAAACTAGGCTTAACTAACAAATCAAAGAACACGAATAATACTCTTGAAATTGAGCCTAACCATATCAGGATTTCGATCATGTGATCTAGGATCAACAGTTGATATTGAATTGAATAGATATTACGGTAAGTTTCAAAATCTAATTCAAAGTTCAATATCGGTCCATTCCAATGCATACTCCATGCATCCGATACTGGTAAACTTTGCCAATGTCCTGGAAAGGACATAACACTTTTCCAAGGTGTAAGAATACCTATCGCTGATTATACCATGTCAGTCTAAATCCAGTGTTCTGACAAATCAGGGAATCTACTTTTGAACATATAATAAAGATTATATTCCACTGTGCTGACAACACTATAATCTTTCACCAACTCATATGTTCTGGACTTAAAAAGAATTCATACATTATATACATATAATCATGAAATAAATCATGTGAACCATGCAACATAAAATGTTATTTATGATCTTTATTAATAAGTAAATCTGATTATATGAAATGAGTTTTATTTAGGGCATAAAACCCAACAGATCCATGGTCCTCATTCTAGTTGAGAACATTCTGCTTGTAAGACTCATTAATTGATTCGTGATTGATCAATTATAATTCTAAAGTTAGACTATATCTAATTTTATGAATTTTCACTAAACAGGGGTGAAATTGTAAGGAAAAGAGTTTTCTAGGTTTATTTATTTATTAATAGACTTTATATGTCTAATTAATAATTAAATTAAATGATAATATTATTTAATAATGTATTTTAGTTATTAAATAATTAGTTTTGGCATTTAAAAGGTTAGAATTGGAAAATTGGCGTTTTTGAGAAAATAGAGATAAAATTTGATAAAATTGCAAAATTAAGTGAGGCCCAATAACACCATATGGCCGGCCACTTAAATAGATTTTTCAAATTAATATTTTCATTATTTTAATGCCAAATAATTCCTAACCTAAACCTAGTAGTTGCCTATAAATAGAAAGTGATGGCTCAGTCAAATTACACATGCTTTCATTAGTAATCTGACAGAAATTTCTCTCTTCAGAAAACTGAGCCTTCTCACTATCTATCCTTGGCCGAAATACCTCTCTCTCTTTTCCCTTCATCTTTTTCGTGACCCTAGTGAAAGAGTAAGTGCCCACACACAGCAAGCAGTAACTCAATCATAGATTGGAAGACTGTGAAGGATCAAAACTTGAAGAAGGAGGACATTCGGGCTCAGATCTTGATTATACTTTGCTACAGAAAGGAATCAAGGGTTAGAGATCGGAGTGGAAGGAGACATTTATTCCGCTGCATCAATGTAAGGTTTTCTTAACTTTATATGTGTTTATTTATCGTTTTAGAAAGTTCTTATTTAGGATGTTAATAAACATACTTGTGAGTAGATCTAAGATCCTGGTAAAATAATTTCCAACAACTGGCCTCAGAGCCATGGTAATTGATTTACTTACATGAAATTTGGACTTTAAAACGATTGTTTGTATGTTCTTTGGATGGTATCATGTTGTATTGAGTGTTATTTGATGATTGATTGATGTTTGTGAAATTTTCGTGAAAAATAATTGTGATTTCGTTTCTGGAATTATTTTTATTGGATAGTATGGAAAAAAATTAAGCAAGTTAGCCTTTTAGAGAACTCAATTTGGATTTTATTTGAATTAGTTATGATTTTTTGAAGATTTGAAAAAATCGGAGCTCTGCTGATGTTTTCCTGCGATCGCAAATCTGTCCGTACAGTTTCGAATTTTTTCGTTTTTCTTCGATTTTTCATGCTTTTTCATGTAATTAACTTCCAATTTTTTGTATGGTTTTGTATATATACTATTACTATTCCTAATTCAATTCTAATTATCATTTTGAATTAATTTAATATTTTTTTAATTTAATTCAAGATATTAGTGTAATTTGAATTTGAATAGAATTAGTATCTATCTTCTTGCTTAAAAATCTATCTTATTTTTAAATTTGATTATATCTTTTTTTAAATTTAAGGTCAGATTTTATAAGATATTTATAAAATCTTTTAAGATATTTTAATATATCTTATCTTTTAAGATATTTTTTTAATAATATCTTATCTTTTAAGATTTTTTTTTAAAATCAAATCTTTTTAGATATTTTGACCTTATTTAAATTTAAATAAGATATTTATAATCATGTAATTTTAAATAGATATAAGATATTTTACTAACTTTTAAATTTTGTTATTTTATTTATTCAAATTAAATTTAAAATCTGAAAAGATATTTCTTTTATCTTTTCTAATTTTTATTTAATTTTTATTTTTAAATAACATTTAATATTTAAAAGTAGTTAGTAAATTTTTGAAATGATATTTAGGTTGGTTGAAACCTAATTTTTCAAAATTGTAGGTTTAATTTTGAATATTTTTTTTAAAAATAGTTTCGAAATTTAAAATATTTTTTTTATTTATTTTCGAAAATAAATAATTTTTTTTTATTTTCGAAATCTAAATTATTTTTTTTTAATTAAATATTTTTTATTTAATTATTAATTTCAAAAATTATTTATTTAAAATTAAATAAATCCTACTTCCAACTATCCAGCTAACCTTGTTGCAGGAGTATTTGTTTTTAGCTTGTGTGTAAGTTTTAAAAACCTATTATTACTTGATTGCAAATAACCATGGTTACTTTTTGCCAGATCTAATGATCTGATGGCTCCCTTGGTCAAGTTAATAATTTGTAACAGGTAAATTTTACAATCTTCTTTCATCTGTGTATGACCTAGCAACATGATAGGATCCATCCAAAGTGTGCCTGTGTGAGCCTATATGTTTATTTTGTTTTAATATAGATACATATAGGTTGTTGCTAAATAAAATGTCACACCATGATAGATTTTATTTAGGTCCATTTAGTTATTGGACCTATTCAATTAATAACAGTTATTTATTTTAAGGTTAAATTCCTCTCTTTTGGGCCTTGTGTGAGAGTTGGGAGCCATAGAAGTGGGTACGACATACTGAACCCAGCACCCCCTCACATGAACTACCCCAATTGTGAATGCCCATTTGCCTGATTTGAATAACTGTACTAGGTTAATTATATTAGTTTGACCTAATAAAATTGAATTAGCAACATAATTAACTTTTAAAATATATGAAAATTTATTTTTCATTTTAATATTTTAAAGTTAATTTTAAGAAAAACACTTTTAGTTTAGATATTATTTCTAGACAAACTATTTGTATTTTTCTTGTATTTAATTAAATATAGAATTTTAACTAACTAGATTCTTTCTGGAGCTTATTTAATTAAATATTCCTATTTAAGTTATAAATTAGTTGTATCAACTGATTTTTCTTAACTAACTTAAATTTGAATATTTGATTTAAATTTTAAATCAAGTTGAGGAATCTTAGGCATTAGTTATTAAAGATTCTTAAGATATTTTTTAAGTTAATATCTTTTCAAATATTAACTTGAAATGGAATATTTTAGATATTTTTTGGTTAATATCTTTTCAAATATTAACTTTAATAAGATATCTACAAATTAAGATATTTAATTTGTGATATTTAATTAAATCTAGATTTGAAATTATTTAAGTTTTAGATTTTTTCTATATAACTTAAATTAGATATTTTTCAAATTTTGAAAAGATACTTAGTCAAATAAGATATTTTCTAGATAGTAATTTCTAGACTACTTATTATTTCTAATATTTAAATAGGAAAATCATACTTTGTGAAATTAATTATTTAAATAATTAATTTTGGTACAATTTTATTAAGTATATTTTTCCTAGTATTAAATAGAAATTAATAATTAAGCCTTCTCTACACTTAATTATTATTTCTTGAATTTAATACATTTAATTAAGTTGAAAAATCTAAATATCTAAGTTGATTTTCATCATGATACTTAAATATTTATTGATTTTTCATGACACTTAATTAAATAGAAAATTATTTTTAGGTTGAAATTTAATTTTTCAACTTAAATTTAAATAATTTTCAATATATATATTTTTCTTTATTTTATTAATCAATTTCGAAATTTGCATTTTAATTATGCAATATTTTCGAATTTTTATTTTGAAAAATAGATTGAGTTGCATTTTAATTAGAAATTGAATTAACTAGTCAAAAGAAAATCTAGATAGGTGATATTTTTGCTTGAAGTATTTCTTTTCTATTTTTATTATTTTCGAAAATTATATTTTTATATACTTTAAATTTTCAAACCCAATAAATATATTCTCAAAGGAAAATTTTAAGTTGCTAATTATTTATTTAATTCAACTTAAATTAATTTCCTTAATATTTATATTTAAGATTATTACTAAGATGGAAATAATTTATTTTATTTCAATCACCATCTAAGTATAATTTTATAAATATTATATTAAATTCTTGTTTTTTGAATTTTAATTCTTAATTTAGAATTTAATGAGATTTATTTATTAGAATAATAAAGAAAATACATTTTAAATAATGAGCTTTATTATTATTAAGATATTCGATCTCCATTGTGGGTTTTACACCGCGTTTGTTTTAGTGAGTAATCCTCCCTAATGGAGGAACGTTCATTAGCAATTTCGCACCTTTTAATCTCGCATGATAAGTGGTTTGTAAGTGTTTTATATGGTAAAGACCGCCCTAATGGTGGCGACCATATTTGACTTGCAAATTGCGAAACAATGGTAGAAGCTCATGAGATAGAATAGCCTTGACTCTCGCCTAAACGGGACAACGCTGGATTCTGATCTTGATCGAATAAAAGGTTGCTAGAATGTTTTACATTTTAGATGAGTTGACAACTCTATTCAATGGATGGTAGCTTTGACTCTCGCCTAAACGGGACACTGATATCAGTTTGTTGAAAACCTTGGAAATTATTTAGGATTGAATTTTTTAAGTATTTTCTCATATCATTCCTACTTGCTATGTGCTTATAATTTCTGAATTGATTTTGTGTTAAACCATTATTAATTTCTATTTGTTGATTTCTATTATTTTGTAGTATCCTGTTTTGTCAAAATGAATCCCATGTTATCACTGTTGACTGAAAATAAGCTGAATGGATCTAACTTTAATAAATGGAATGAGAACATTAATATTGCTCTCATAGGAGAAAGTGCCTTGTTTGTTTTAAGCGAGCCGTCACACGAAGTGCACAGGGACAATGCATCCAAAGCTGTGAAAGAAAAGTATGAGCGTTGGCAGAAAGCAAATGACAAAGCTCTATACTTTATGCTTTCTAGCATGGTTGACACCCTCAAAACTCGGTTTTCTAAAACCGAGAAGGCTGCTGAAGTTATGACGAAGTTAAATGAGCTATTCGGTAAGGCATCGCTTCAGTCACGCTTTGACGCGACTAAGAAGTACATTAACGCACGGATGGAACCTCATCAAAACGTGCGTGACCATGTTCTCCTCATGTCCAGTTATTTCCAAGAAGCCCAGGATCATGGTGCTGAAATGGACAGTGCTACTCAAGTAAGTCTTATCTTGAATAGCCTGACTCCAGCATTTCTACCATATACATCTAATTATGTCATGAATAAGAAGGAAATTGACTTTCATGAATTAGTCAATGACCTTCAAACTTATGAAAATTTGATTGGAGGACCCAAGAAGAAAGGGAGTAAACCTCATAATCCTGGTAATGGTAATGGGACGATGAAACCTGAAGCAAATGTTGCCTCTGCTTCAAAGCCCAAATCGAAGAAGAAGTGGAAGAACACCAAGAAGCGAACAAGAGCCATGAAAAAGGCTGCTCCTTCTGGTGATGCTACACTTAAAGGAAAATGTTTCCACTACAATGAAAAAGGTCATTGGAAACCCCAGTGTCCTAAACTTCTTGCAAAGAAACAAGGTATTTCCATTTATAAACTTTAAGAGTTTTAGTGAATTATTATCCAATTGGATTTATGATTCTGGACTAACTTTGTTTATTTGTTTTCTTCTTCTTATAGGCCAAGCTACTTGAACTCAATTGAGTTGGATCAGAAAGCTGGACCAAGGGTGAAATCGTCCAGATGAAGATGAAGCTCTTCAATTTTTTGAATTAATTATTTTAGTTTAAAGACAATTTGGATTTCAAATTTTAGTTAGGGATATTTATCCCTGTTTCTCTCATATTGTTGCAATTTTTTTTATTATTAATAAAGTTTTATTTTCGAAATCACCATTGCAAATTATGAGATTGAGCTTCATTTAATTTTATCTTCATCAACAATTACCACATTATATTTGTATGTTTGTATCTGTAAGTGTTTTTATTATTGATGCAAATTCTATAATATTTACAACTCTTCATAGAGTTATATTATATAAACACTAGAAATTATTTCTATGTTTATCAATAATTGTTCATTCTCATACAATTATTAAGAATTTGTTTAATAAAAGGATCTTATGATCTGATAGGGGTGGAGAAAACTTAAGAAAACTATGCAGTTCAACAATCTTTTATATCTAATGAACTCTTGATAGTATTCAACTCCACATAAACTCTATCACACTAAGAGAATCATGATCTTTACAACCTTTAGGGGTGGATCATAATCTCTATATACTTAGGGGTGGAGGTTATCCATAGTACCCTATATGTATATTCTTAGGGGTGGAGTCTATTCCACAATTCCCTATGAAACACATATCTTGTTTAAACATAGAAGTAATATAATGAGTCAGCTATTGTCAATATAAATTCTTGATCTTGATTGTATGTTCCATTTCGATTTTACTGCTGTAAGTAAAAGTATGATACCTTTGAAAGTTCTTTGTTAAAGTTTCACACTACCTTAATTGAGTGGGAGAATTTTAAAGTTCTATACCCATCTTCATTAGGTTGATAATTGTGATAGGTACTTAAGAACACTACTGAAAAGCAAATCTAACCATTCACATGGATAGGTATAGCTTATCAGAATTATGAGAATAAGATAAAGAACTCTAGTTCAGTCCATTCAAATGACTTGAACCAAGAATTCTTAATCCTCATAAAACTTGATGGTATCTTAATTTTGATTACTTTATCTCTGGCATGTATTTTTCACTTCAAATACTAGTCTGCTATGTTGATGACGTAGTCTTGACTTAAAGTTTCAGACTAATACAAAAGTCACAACTAGGTAACTCTCTAAACAATCAGAGGTTTAAAGTATTATTTAACCAGACATCTGCTATTGAGTGGGAGCTATCTGAGATGTAATCAAATAGGGAACATTAGAAGATATTCAAGAAGGATTTATGTAAGTGATCTATATGTCAGATATTAAGGAACTGTGTATCAGTTGTCTTTGTATCTCACCATCTAATTTCGATTTATATGAGATGGTGCTTACTTTGGGGGTGGAGGAATTATTGTATAATAATTCAAGCTCTACCAGAGAAGAACTATAACTTGGTCTATTCGAAAATACCAGAAAGTTATATCACTGAAGAAAAGTCTACACTGTATTATCTCAATTACATATTTTAAAATATGAGAGATATGTCTTCTGTTAATTCAGATGTACTTTTAAAACAGTAAAGATTTCAGTATCCCTTGATGAGTAAAGCATATAGTAAAGGATGTTTCATAAGTGTATTTATGAACTAGTTTCCAGAAGTTTGGGTGGATTCAAATATACTACACTTGATCTGAAGATCAAGACATCAGATTGACCTATTTGCACAGTTTGTTTTATATTAGTGCAAGTGGGAGTTTGTTGGGTTTTATGCCCTAAATAAAACTCTTTACAATCTGATTAGTTATCAATATAAGAAATTTGAAGTGATTGATGTTTGCATGAATTTTACATGCTAATGGTTTAATATGTTTATTACATTCATACACACAAAATCAGTTAAATCCAGATCATATGTTTATTCACAATTACAGTATCGTCAGCACAGTGGAATGTGATTGTGATTGTGATTGTGACAAATTGCGACCAAAAATGCGACAACCTATAGCACACACAATATAATATTAATAAAATGAAAAAATCCCAAAAAAAATATACAAAAACGAAATAATACCAATGTACATTAATAAAATGAATAGAAATCATATTTATACCTTAATGAACGTTGAGATTAAACGTTTCCTCTGCTAAAATCGGTGGTCGGAGTTATACCACCACCTTTTTTTAAAATAGGTTCGGGTACAGTGTGAATGGGTGAAAAAACAAAACTTTTTTAGTGTATGGGATTAGATATTGAAAATAGAAAATTTTAAGACAAAAATTGGATGAAATGGTGAAGAAATGAGAGAGATATGGAGGTTTTTAGAGGTGGTTGGCGAGGGTTTTTGCGGGTTTTCTGTTCGGTTTTATGCCCTAAATAAAACTCCATTTCAATGTAATCCATTTTATTCAACATCAATAAAGAAACAGAAGTATTTTTCATTCATTTGTGTATGTTTTGGTTCATGTTATCAATTGCTTGTCTATTTGATTTATAAATTCATCTGAAACCCTTTTCACATACTTGATGCTGTTTATTGTGTTGTCAACACATTGGAAAGTAAACATGACTATGTGAATAAAGTTTCCTAGACTTATCAGACACAGGGTTTTACTGATATGATAATATACAACAGAGTTTACTTGCATTTGGAGAAATGCTATGTTCTTTCCAGAGCATTGGTTAAAGTAAAGCTCAGGTTGGATGCATGGAGTATGCATCGGAAGGGACCGATATTGAAATTTGACTTAGATTTATTAAACTTACCGTAATATCTATTCAAGTCAATATCGCCTAGTTGATCCTAGATCAAATGATCTTAATCCTGTTATGATTAAGCTCAATCTCAAGAGGTTATTCATGTTCTTTGATTTGTTAGTTAAGCCTACTTTTGGGTCAGGGTGATACCTACATTTTGGGAACACGGTAGTGCAATTGAGTGGGAGCGCTAACATAAACATGGAATCTATAGCTTCTATCTGGTGAATAGTAAGTAAAGGATGATCTCCTTCGAGCTTGACCAAACGAAAATAAATGGTGGAGTACTCATTTCACATAAGCTGAAATATCATTTATACGGGGTTAAGTGTTTTAAGGATAAAATACATTGTAGGGTGTAACGGTAATCTAATCCCTTTACAGTGTAGATCATTCATATAGAGGATCATTGATCAAATTAGGATTATAACAATGGATAACTAATGATGTGTCTATATGGTGGAACATATAGAGCATTCTATATACTGAGAGTGCAATTCTAAGTTCTATGCGTGGATTCAACGAAGAATTAATAAGTCAGTGAATTTAGGTAATAAATTCTTGATCTGCTTATTGGAAGCTCGGATATATAGATCCATGGTCCCTCCCACTAGTTGAGATAATATTGCTTGTAAGACTCATATAATTGGTTTTGATTAATCAATTATAATTCTTAAATTAGACTATGTCTATTTGTGAATTTTTCACTAAGTAAGGGCGAAATTGTAAAGAAAGAGTTTTTAGGGCATATTTGTTAATTATGATACTTTGTATGGTTCAATTAATAAATATGATAAATGACAATATTATTTAATAATTATTTATAGTTATTAAATAGTTAGAATTGACATTTAAATGGTTGAATTTGAAAATTGGCGTTTTTGAGAAAATGAGATGCAGAAATGATAAAACTGCAAAATAGCAAAAAGTGAGGCCCAAATCCACATTGCCTAGGCCGTCCACTTTTATAGGTTTTTTCATCTGATATTTTTATTATTTTAATGCCAAATAATTCAAACCTAACCCTAGTGGAATGCTATAAATAGATATTGAAGGCTTCAGGAAATTTACACTTAACTTTCACACTTTTACTTCTGAATTCCTTCAGAGAAAAACCTGAGTCTTCTCTCTCTAACGTAGCCGCCACCCATACTCTCTTCTTCTTCCTTGAAATTTCGAACCACTTAGTGTTAGAGTAGTGCCCGCACACAGCAAGTGATACCTCAATCATAGTGAGGAAGATCGTGAAGAAAGACATTCAACAAGAAGGAGTTTCAGCATTAAAGAAGGAGAGAAAGAGATCCAGGTTCAGATCTTGATAATACTCTGCGACAGAAAGGATACAAGGGTTAGTGATCTGAACGGAAGGAGACATAATATTCCGCTGCACCCAATGTAAGGTTTCTCATACTTTATATGTGTTTATTTCATAATCATTTTAGAAGTTCTTATTTAGGGTGTTAATCAACATACTTGTGAGTAGATCTAAGATCCTGGTAAAATAATTTCCAATATTTTCTCTGCTGTAGAGTGGCTGGTTATGGTGGAGAAGAAGAAGTGGGGAAGAAGAAGACACTTTATAGGGTTTTTTAGGGAACCCTATGCCGTCGGTTCCTAGCAAAGAACCGACGGCATAGGGTTTCCCCAAAACACTCAAACTTTGCCAATTTTCAACCGACGGGACAGGGTTTATTAATATATATACCTACGGTTTTTACCAAAAAACCGCCTCTAAATGTCAATTTCAAATCAGGTGGGTGTTTTCACACCCTTTAGCTTCCCTTTTTATAAAATGGGTTAAAAAAATGGAAGCTAAAGGCCCATATTTGCATCGAATTCATTTAGAAGAAAATACAAAGCCATCTCGTGAGTGTCAAATAAGGCTAAATTGAAACATGAAAGAGGTAGTTAAAGAGGAGATACTTAAATCATTAGATGTACGTATAATATACCCTACTTCTGATAGTTTATGTGTTAGTTTGATCCATGCTGTTCTTAAGAAGTTTGTGATTACTGTAGTCAAGAATACAAATAATTAATTCTCACTAAAATCTAAATTGGATGGAGAGTGTGCATTGACTATAAAAAACTCAATAGCCTCACCAGAAAAAAAACTATTTTCGTTACCCTTCATTGACTAAATGCTTCAAATATTAGTTAGTCATGAGTATTATTATTTTCTTGATGGTTATTCAGGATACAACCAAATGCCGATTGTATTTGAGGATCAAGAAAAGACCACTTTTATATGTCCTTAGTTATGGAATGTTGCTTATTGATGAAAGTCTTTTGAGTTATGCGATGAAAGTCTTTTGAGTTATGCAATACACCTGTGACATTTCAAATGTGTATGATTGAAATTTTTGCAAATATATATGGTTGAATGTTTTTTTTGGAGATCTTTATGAATTATTTTTCTTTATATGGATATTCTTTTGATGAATGTTTATACCATTTTTTTCTTGTCTTGTTTCATTGTGAAGAGAATAATTTAGTGCTTAATTGGGAAAAATGCCATTTATGGTAAAACGAAGAATTATTATATTAGGACATGAGATTTCATCAATGGAAATCGAAGTTTATAAAGCTAAAATTAATCTTATTTTAGAACTTCACCACCTAAGATAGTGAAAGAAATTAGACCATTCTTAGGCCATGCCAATTTTTTACAAAAGATTTATAAAAGGTTTTTGTAATATCCTGGAAAACAAATAATATTTGAATAGACATATTTTATTAAATATGTAATTATTTTGGTAACGAAATAAGATTGTGATCTTACTTAGGGTAACTACCGAGAGTTTATCTAATGACCTATAAAGCGCAATTTATCAATTACGGAGATTATGTTGGGATATGTAGGTATCGAGGATACCATTATTTTTTTAAAATAAAATATCGGGTCCAGCGATTTTTGTTAGAAATGTCACGACATTGATGGAAGAATTAATTTGGGGATATTCTGGACTAGTTTATAATTTTAGAATGTCGATTTCATAGATTAGTAAAATTACCAAAATGCCCTTAGGTTATTTTAGAGATTATTTAGCTTTGAGGGTAATTTAATTATTCTTTAAATAAATATTCTTTTATTCCTTTTATTATTATTAGTTAGGGTTGTGATTTTAAAAATTAAAAATAGAAAAGAAAAGAAAGAAAAAGAAGAGAATTTTTCTTATTTAAGTTACTTGGAAGCTAAGTAACCTCACCATTCAACTCCTCTCCTTCTCTCTCTCTCGTGCAAGCTTGAACCAGCCACTTGGGGACTTCTTTTCTTCAGCAAACCTCCCATTTCAGAGCTGAACCTAAACCCCCAGCCAACCTAGAATCTTGAGGTATGTTCCTCCTTATGTTTTTTGGTGAATTCCTAGGTTTCTAAAGCTAGGTTTTGTTAATTTTTGTATGTTTTCAGGGCTGTAGGCTTAGATGAGATCTGAGTATGCTATATTAGTTGAGTTAGGTTTGTTTGTGTATGTTATAATTAAATTCATGGTTGTTGGGATTGTTTTGTGAGTGAGGAAGCTAAGGAAATTGAGTTTCCTTCACTTGAACATAGATTTTGAGTTAGAGATTGAACTACTGTAATTTGAAGCTTGGGATATGTTATATTTATGTTATTATACTATTCTGGAAAGTTTGGTTAGGTTTGGTGGAGTTTTGGGTCGAATTTGGAGGAGAGAACCTTTTGAAAATTTTCGGGTTTTCTTCAGGTTCAGTTTTTGGCCCGGGAAGTGGTGTATCATCTGTTTTAGGTTGTTTATGGGATGTTTGACCTATTTAGAAGTTGTTGGGAGCTAGATTATGCTTGATTTTGAGTTAGGGTTTTTCTTTCGGAATTTTGGTTTAAGATATTCATTGAGTTTCAATTGTTGTGACATAGGACCGGGATCGCCTAGCTTGTTTTCCACTCAGGTCGGCCCGTACGTTTGAGTTCTGAACTAAGGTAAGAAAAGTGGTAAGCACCGTATGTGGCTAAATATTAATGATTGAATGGTTATAGCCTTGATTATTATCAAGACTTTGATTAAATGTTAGTTGAGCCTAGGTTATGACCTAGGGTGGGAAACGGTTAATACCGTTATGAGTAATTACTCTTGAAACCGCAGTTAGATTTCTTACTTATCGTTTGCTTCATCGGGCAACGATAGTGACATATTCAGCTTGTGGTTAACGAGTGGTAAAAGGGGTACTTTATGAAGTACCAGAATCGTATGTTTATGATAATGTGTAAACGTGTAAGTGTGTTGATATGAACTTTAAAGTGATGGTTATTATCAGTTATTGTTTATTTCACTTTTCTTGCTGAGTCTCTGTGACTCACAGGTGCTTTATGGTGCAGGTAAAGGGAAGGCTAAAGTTGAGCAGCCATGAGTGCGAGGTCGTAGTAGCAATGTACATATCAGCCGCAGTGGCATGACCCAGTAAACAAGATGCTCTATTTTGAATGTATTTTGGGAATACAAAGTTTATGTTGTAAAAATACTATTAAACCAGTTAATGAATATTTTGAAACAGGAGGACCCCGTGGTTAATACCATTTATCTTTTAACATATAGTTTATATGTTTAATTTTTAATTATTAAAATTTAATTAACCACACTTTTAGTATAATTATATATTATGTAAAATAAGTATTTTATTAAATTGCACACACGTGGCGTCCCTATTGGACAGAGTGTTACAGCTTTAACAAATTTTCACGGCCTCTGTGCCATTTACTTGGGAATGACAATGCATTTGTTTTCAACCGTGATTGCCATATTGCTTTTAAAAAATTAAAAACTATGTTAACTACTACACCCACTGTTTGACCTCCTGATTTAAACATTTCTTTTTGAAATAATGTGTGATGCTTTTGATTATGCTATTGGAGTTGTCTTAGGGAAAAGAATATATAAAATACCTCATGTTGTTTCCTACTCTAGCAAAACTTTAAATGATGTTCAACTAAATTATTCCATAAATAAGAAAGAATTGCTTTCTATAGTCTTTTCTTTAGAAATTGTTTGGTAAATATTTAGTAAATCGTAATCTGACAAAATTTATAATATCAACCAATTAATTGTGTTTAAATTAGATTTATTTATCTTAAATTAATTCGTTGATTCTATTCTTAAAATAGAAAATATTCTAATATCAATCAGTTCTATACATAGGGCTACAAATTTTAAAGGCTTAGAACTGAACTTAGTTGTATTCTATGGCTTAAAAACTTAGCTTGAAGACACCATCAACATAAGTTAATTTAACTAACAGATAACCATGAGAATAACAATTATATATTGTAATACATGTAGGAAATTAAAAGCAATTCATGCAACAACTTCTTTTAAAACTGACTTATATATTCACTATTTCATGGGGACAAATCTACTTCAACTAATGTTGCTTTAGGGACTACTGACAGATTTTTTTGGAAATTTCTACCTTGGGTTCGGGGTTTGGTCGGGGTTTCAGGTCCATGGTACAAGTATTAGAGCCAAAGTTTGAGTCTAGTGTTCGGGTGATGGTCCAAGTTTAGGTCCTATGCAGGGGTATAGGTTGGGGGTCAAGGTCCAAGTTTAGGTCAGGAGCTATAACGTCCCCACATCAAGCCTCCATTAGGCATTTTCCTACAGACTAATGGTTCTTATACACGATTACTCTAGATTACCCATCCCAAGATTACTCCAGGTCAAGTACGCTTAACTTTGAAGTTCTCACGTGATGGATCATCGGAAAAAAAGATGCACCTTATTGATATAGGTACTCATCAATCCATTTAAGCCTTCTTCAACTATGTAGTCTTATACCTACATAGTATCAAAATCATCACACTTGACCTTCCCCGAGGAATGTGGGATTGCACAACTTAGCCAGTATTTCCCTTACAGATCACAGGACAATTGATTGTCATAATCATCCCCAGCCTTAAGGGGTCCGACGTCCTTGTCGACCACAAATCTGGCTAGGTCAAGGATCTAATACCATTTGTAACGTCCCCGCTTCAATTTTCCATTGGGAATCTTCCCACGGACTAATGGCTCTTATACAGGAGTACGTCACTCTGACTGCTTCCTGGATTGACAGCTGGCCTTGCAAACTAACACGAGTGTTTGTAGCATGCTGTGTCCTCACTCGCACGCTTCTTAGAAAATCTTTCTAGGAGGTCACCAATCTTAAGATTACTCTAGGTGAAGCATGCTTAACTTTGAAGTTCTTATGTGATGGGCCATAGGAAAACATGATGCACCTTGTTGATATAGATAGTAACATCAATTTATTAAAGTATTCTTCAACTATGTAGTCTTATACCTACATAGTCTCAGAATCATCACAATTGACCTTCCCCAGGTGATATGAGATTGCACAACTTACTAGATATTTTTTCTTGCGGGTCACGGGACTACTAACGGTTATAGGAGTTGAGGTTTGAGATCTAGGTCTGAGGTCAAGGTCTGTGACGGGGGTCGGGGGCTGGGATCCAAGTTTCACGTCTGCAATCGAGATTTGACTTCTGAGTTTGATTTATGGCTTAATTGCATGATAGGGGTCTTAAATATTAGTGAATAAAAATGTAAAATAGAATATATAATTGAAAAGAAAATGCTTAAATAAAAATTGAAAGTAATTTATTTTTACTTTCAAAATTTTCATTCTTAATTATAAAAATAAAAGATAAAAACAGTTTTAAGAAAAAAAAATCCAAAATATTTTCACTTACATAACAGAAAAACAAAAAAACGTTTAAAAATCTTAAGGTAAATTGCGGCATAAATACCTAATGTTTCTGATTTTTGTACACTTAAATACCTACTGATTATTTTTGGAGGCAAAAATACCTAATGTTACAATTCTCTTACACCGTTACTACCACTTCCGTTATTAACTCATAAATATGGACACATGGAGGGCCCTAATGCATTACGTTTATTTATTTTATTTTAAAATTTAATATTCTTAATATAAAAAACTAAATATTACTTTTTTTTTAAAAAAAAGAAATAAGAGAGATGCAATACTAAATTACTATAGTTGAGTAAACTAGTGTAGTATATGGAACATGATTATCGAATTGAAGTGCCAATATCATGTGAAAATTGTTAATGAGAACAAGTTTTTTTTTTTTTTGAAACAAGTAGCATTTAGTTTCTGATATTAAGAATAGTAAATTTTAAAATAAAATAAATAAATGTAATGCATTTGGGCTCTCCACGTGTCCATATTTATGAGTTAATAACGGAAGTGGTAGTAACGGTGTAAGAGAATCGTAACATTAGGTATTTTTGCCTCCAAAAATAAACATTAGGTATTTAAGTGTATAAAATCTGAAACATTATGTATTTATGCCGCAATTTACCCAAAATATTAATACACTCCAATTAAATGTTTTGGGCTTGTTCAGTAACCATTCTAAAAATGGTCTTTTATTTTTTTAATCAAAAATTTGAAAATATAAATGAAAATTGTGTTTGGTAACTCCATTTCTTTTTTCGTTTTTAAAATTAAAAAACAAAATAAAGTAAATTTTAAAAATATTTTTTAATGATTTTAAAAAATTTTAAAAACACTTTTTTTTTTTCACTTTTGCTTCTCTCTCTCGTTAGTCACCTTCCTCGGATGAATCTTTTTTGTTTTTAAAATTATAAAATAAAAGTGTTTACAGAACACATTTTTATTTTCTATTTTAAAAATTTAAAAACAAAAGTGGTTCTAGCTAGAACACATTTTTATTTTTTTGAAAAATAAAATTTTAAAAATAAAAATCTACTTTCATTTCTGTTTTTAAAATTAAAAAACAAAAGTGTTACCAAATACCACCTCTATTAGTAATTTTTTTTTATATTTTTTGTTCAGCTTTAAGATAGTACACTTTTTTTATACATTATTTTCTTTAACGAAAATGTGTAAACAACTTTTTGTTATAAAAAAATTTTGTACTTACATTTATTTGTTTAAATTAATGTATGCACACCATATGTTAAAAAAAAATTGCACATATACCTTTTTCTTTTAGTATAAATATTTTATTAAATTTTATGAAAATATACAATATTTTAATTTACTATGCAATTTTATTTTTACAAAATCTACATATTTAAATAATTTTTGTTTTATATATAAGAACAAGGAATACAATTATTATTTTAGAACAACAAAGAGTAAAAATTTTAGTGTAGTTAAATGTTACTGCTAAGTTTTTTTTTTTTTTTTTTTTTTTTTTTTTTTTTTTTGATGAATCAGTGAGTGTTATTACATGTAAATTAAGTTTTACAAACCTAAAAGCACCATGACAATCATGTCGTAGCCTTTATTTTTCTATACAATTCATAATGAATGAAACCAATCTTCCTCTTTTTTGCTAACTTTCTTAGGCCACACTAATACAACTCTTTACTTTTATTATTTTTTTTTCACTTCTTTCTTTTATTATTTTTTTAAAAGCAAACCAGTAATAATACAAAAATTAACTACGTACACTAACACAAGCCAATATGCTAAAAGAGCATATGGAAAAGAGGAAAAAATTCCAAAGCCATGTTTGATTATAAAGATGAGAAAGAGCAAAACCAACGGCAGCCATATTGCTATGTCTAGTGTCACGGGCTGCCTATTTGGACACTCCCACATAGGCGAAACGTGCGGCACTTGCTGGTACACCGAGCTAGCAAGTCAGCCTAAGCGCGCATGCATGCAAACAAGTTCAAAGGTTTAGGCACGATACATATGTCTCGCACATGTTGAGTGCAAACAAGAAGCATGAATAAGCAAACACAAAGCGTCCCCAATGACCAATCTCACACAACCCACAAGCAAACATATAGACAAATGGCACGCAATGGCCCAACAAAGGCAACAAATAGGCATCACAAAGACCATACTGAAGCATACACAAGAAGCATGGATAAACATCGCTTTATTATTATATGACCTTGATAGGGCAAAGGAGTACACAGTTGGGCCCCTATCATATGCTGGTGACAAGGTGTTTCATAAGTCACCAGGTCACCCCCCCCCCCTTAAAGAGCTTATTGGGGTTTAAAGGAATTTCTATGAACATACATGATTATAGCTCTCTATATATATTTGAGTGGAAATACAAAAGAAAGAAAGCTAAACAACAAAAGACTCTCCACCCCAATGAGGTGTTTGGTGCAAGACTTGACTAATGATCAAGCACCAAGGCATGCTCATGTTACAAAATGGCCCTATTGTGAGTGTGCCATATGGGACAGCACGCCACATCTAGGAGAGTGAAATTTTGGAGCAACAATTAATAAAGCAATCCCTGCTCTTCTATATCAGTGATCGCAACCTCACAATCTGTTCTAGAAGCTTAGAAAATGTGAAATACAAGCTTTTTGAAAAAGACACACTTTTTGAAGCTTTTTCAAATTATTTAAGTACGTTCATAAATTAATTAATATATATAAAAGGTTGGTTTTAATGAGTTGATACGGTATGCTTAACCTTCTTATTTTTCTAATTTCTTTTAAAAAAATTTAGTATGTAACTAATAAACACTACTACAAAAATTGTTTTTCTCGATATTTTTAAATAGTCGTTTAAAGTATTTTCGTCGATTTCTATAACCGTCGCCTATACGATCTCGTCGTAAAACGGGCAAAATAGGCGACGGTTAAAAACCATCATTAATGTGAACTTTGTGAGGGTTTAAAACCGTCGCCTATAACAGGGTATAGGCGACGGTTTTAAACCGTGCCTTATACTATAATATTATAAAATTAAATTAACCGTGCGAAGAGCGGCTATATTGCCTAGTTTAAAATATATAAGAATGTTATATTAAATTAATAGTATTGTTTTGGCAATTTTCTTATTTTATATTAAAAATATGTAAAAGTTAATATTTTGTTACACCTTTGACCACAGGTGCTCTATAGTCATTCTTAATTCAATAATATATTAGAAACTTTTATTTGATTAATTTTTGCCGACGTAGCTACGTACATGAAACTATGTATGTTCACCACGGAGCTAGACAAAGTAATTATTTAAAATGATCGACATAGATCCTCATCATAGATTCATATGATCAAGCCCCAAACCTCTTCTGAAGAAACTCAACCACATTCTTCTCTAGCATGAATGCCTTAGCGAGAACATCAGGGTTGATTGGTGGGTCAGAACCAAACACGGCATTAGCAATGGTAATAACTCCCGGATTCTGGCTTCCCAATCCAGCAAAGGCTAAGGCTGGAGTCTTTCCTATATTGAACTGGAAGTGAATCATTCCAATGGGGAACACAAACACGTCTCCCTTGTTCAGAACCTTCGTGAACAGTCTGTTCCCGTCTTGGTTCGACGAAACGAAACCTACGTACAGTGTTCCCTCCGCCACGAAAAGTATTTCCGAGGCGCGTGGGTGAGTGTGAGGCGGGTTCTGCCCGTACGGAGCGTAGTCAATACGGGCAAGAGATATTCCTAGTGTGTTAAGGCCGGGTAGGTTGTCGACGAGCACGGCCGTGACGTTGGAACCGACTGCGTTGTCAGTGTTGCCTGGAATGTTGATTCCTGAGAAGAAGAAGTCCTCTGCCTTCACCAGCTCCGGGTTCTTGCAGAATCTCCCATTCACGAACACTGCTCGATTATTAATTCATACGATAAAATAAAATAAAAAGTGATAACCAAATAATAAATTAATTAATATGGAAAATACGTACGCATATCTTTGGGATCATCGATTGCTACGCAAAAGTCCTGAAGTGGGCTGGGGTCGTATGCTCTAGCAATATGAGTTGCCAAAGCTAAAACAATCGCCGAAAGGAATAAAGTAAAAGTCTTCGTCATATCTTAATATTATATTTATTTATTGAAGGTAGAAAATATATAGTCAATTAATGTAAGTTTGTTCTAATGTGTAATTCCTTATTGAAATCTCTGTGGCTGAACAGGTATTTATAGATGGATATGCAAGAGTTACGTAATTAAGCTTTTCTTTGATTGGTCTTTTCATTTTTCTCTTTTTGGTTTACTTTATTTTTAATTTTTATGATTTTTTTTTCCTGAAAAAGATGGTGGGAAGGATTATAATGATTTGACATATATAAATATATATATTTACGTTAAATATTATAAACATTGCTTATATATATTTATATATAATAGTAAAAAGTTACGTGCGAGGCACGTATACTAAATTTTATGCTAGTTTTTTTTTACGTTATTAAAAAGTGATACAATTAAAAATTAAAAAAAAATATTATTAGTTATTAGGTTAATATCATTACCCTGTGTTCATTTTTAAGGAAAAAAAAATATTTATGAAATAATAATTTGTTGCAACGCGAGTACAGGCAAAATTCAGAAAATATAGCATTTATTAGTACAGTATTGACAATTTCAACAGTAAATTAACTGATTGTATACTTTTTTGTCTGCTAACATTAAGCTTTTGATATTTGAGTGGTGAACTCTTATTCCGCTTTTCAAATTTTTTTAACACTCTCATTTTATTCTTCAAACTTTCTGTAGTTGGAGTGATGTCCTTAATTGTTGTATATAGTGTAGTCATTTATTCACCTATTTTCAAATAAAACAATAGATATACAAAATAAAATTAAATATAACTAAGCTCATATTAAAATCAATCTCACCTTTCAATATAGTAAAAGGTTTTTAAATTGATTCATTCTCACTTAATAATAATTGTGACAGACCTAACGAATAATAATATTATGAATAATAATATTATGTTCCCTAATAACAAAATAGGAATCCACCAAACAACATTATGAAAATTTATTCCAGGTATAATTATATAAATCTATTACTCATTGAAGTCTATAAGAAACTCTAAAAAGCTCACAATACGAAATTTCACATCAAAAATCTAAAAATGATCAACTATGTAGCAGGAATAATAATACAATAACCATAATTGCCTAGTCATATACAGTCTTAAAACTTAAAAGAGTGGCATTATTCATTCAAGTTTCGACTAAGTGTTTCTGAGTTTGAGTTATAATATTGTGTCCTGTGTTTATGTCCAAATATTATGTGTCTCTAGCTAATCTAGTGAAGAAGATTGAAGTTTTGATAAGTGTATACTTTGTAGTAGGTCATTATTGTGTCATTTTTAAGTTAATGTGTCAACTTGAAAATAATTCATTTAATAAACAGAATGGAGTCAATCTAAAAATATTTTTCTACCTTAATAAGTATAGCTATAGAAAACAAACTCAGTAACTTTTTGAGTGTTAAAAAATTTTAAATGGTTATAAATTCAGAGTAAGTAAGTTGTGTGTGGCAACTGGTTAAAGAAGCCAAAATTGAGGTTTATGATTAGAAAGTAGAAGCACCGCTAGAACTTTCCTTTGTTTGAAGTAATAGTATAATAACTAATATTTTTTATTACATATTAATAATTAATTCAAGATGAACTTTTCAAAGTATTTTTAAAACATCGTGGGATATATAAATGCAATACTTTTGCATCTTTAGCAATATATATATATAATATATAAATAGTAGTAAATTCTTATTTAATTTTTAATTGTATCATGGCATAAAATTTAATATATAGCTTTTTACTTACCATGCATGGTCGACACCTCAATTGAATAGAGTCCTATTCAATTAGTTTCTGTTTTTCGTGTCTTGATTTCAGATTTTAAGAAATTATTATTTTTCTTTGGACCTTGACCACTTAATCTATGATCGTATAGTTTTAGAATAAAATTCTTATATGATCGTAGATGTATATTTATGGTATTGTTTATTAATAATTAAGATATCAAATTAAATATTTTAAACCATGAATTTCTCATAAACTATTTTATTTTTATTAATAAATCATTTTATTTTTAATATAAATATACATCTACGATCATAAACTATATTCGGTTCCCTACTCATCCTTTAAACCTCAATTATCTCTTTGTGATTTACAACTAATTTTGTCATTTTTTTTCACCTACAAAATTAAATTTATTTAAAAATCCACCCCATATATATCTATTATCAAACTGTACATATATACAAAGGCCTGATTAGTTTAAAATTCAAAAAAGTTTTATGTTTCTGAAAATTTAAAAGATGAGTCCACACGAAATTTTTTGATTGGTTGGTAGTTTTAAAAAATCTGTTTGGTTTGGTTTTTACTTTTTAATTTTTAAAATTGTATTTTCAAAATTAATAAACTATTTTATTTTTATTAATAAATTATTTTATTTTTAATATAAATAAAAAGTCACCCATGAATTTCTCCTGTTATATAGGCACACTTTATATAAAATATAAATAATTATATAATATTCTTCGCTTTTATTTATTTATATATATCACAATTGAAATTCTTTTTTTTTCCTCTCTCAATGCGATTCTTTGAGTGTGTTTACTGAGAATATTTAATGCTTAATAATTTCTTCTCATTCTTTCTTAGTTTACTATGATTTTGAACTACATTTGTGTTTTTGCCACTTTTTCTGTTCATTGTGATCTTGAACCACAATGAATTATTCTAAATAATATAAATAAAATGAACGATTATTTTATATATATATTTTTAATTTCTAGAGTTATAGTTGTGATTATATATAGAGTTGAAATATGCTAAATATCAATTCAAATATTAATAGGATTTGTTTTATTATTATTTTATTATATATATAAATAATATTTTATTATTTTACCCATAAATTTCTCATAAACCAAGAATTTTAGTTATATAGGCACACTTTATATAGAATATCTATTCTATGTAAAGTGTGTCTATATAACTGAAATTCTTGGTTTATGGGAAATTTATGGGGTGACTTTTTATTTTTATTTAATAAAATAATAAACTATTATTTATATATAATAAAATACTAATAAAACAAATCCTATTAATATTTGAATTGATATTTAACATATTTCAACTCTATATATAATCACAACTATAACTCTAGAAATTAAATATATATATATAAAATATACATCTACGATCATATAAGAATTTTATTCTAAAACTATACGATCATAGATTAAGTGGTCAAGGTCCAAAGAAAAATAATAATTTCTTATAATCTGAAATCAAGACACGAAAAACAGAAACTAATTGAATAGGACTCTATTCAATTGAGGTGTCGACCATGCATGGTAAGTAAAAAGCTATATATTAAATTTTATGCCATGATACAATTAAAAATTAAATAAGAATTTACTACTATTTATATATTATATATATATTGCTAAAGATGCAAAAGTATTGCATTTATATATCCCACGATGTTTCAAAAATACTTTAAAAAGTTCATCTTGAATTAATTATTAATATGTAATAAAAAATATTAGTTATTATACTATTACTTCAAACAAAGGAAAGTTCTAGCGGTGCTTCTACTTTCTAATCATAAACCTCAATTTTGGCTTCTTTAACCAGCTGCCACACACAACTTACTTACTCTGAATTTATAACCATTTACAATTTTTTAACACTCAAAAAGTTACTGAGTTTGTTTTCTATAGCTCTACTTATTAAGGTAGAAAAATATTTTTAGATTGACTCCATTCTGTTTATTAAATTAATTATTTTCAAGTTGACACATTAACTTAAAAATGACACAATAATGACCTACTACAAAGTATACACTTATATTCATTCTATTTATTGAGAATCAAAACTTCAATCTTCTTCACTAGATTAGCCAGAGACACATAATATTTGGACATAAACACAAGACACAAACTCAGAAACACTTAGTCGAAACTTGAATGAATAATGCCACTCTTTTAAGTTTTAAGACTGTATATGACTAGGCAATTTTAGTTATTGTATTATTATTCCTGCTACATAGTTGATCATTTTTAGATTTTTGATGTGAAATTTCGTATTGTGAGCTTTTTAGAGTTTCTTATAGACTTCAATGAGTAATAGATTTATATAATTATACCTGGAATAAATTTTCATAATGTTGTTTGGTGGATTCCTATTTTGTTATTAGATAACATAATATTATTATTCGTTAGGTCTGTCACAATTATTATTAAGTGAGAATGAATCAATTTAAAAATCTTTTACTATATTGAAAGGTGAGATTGATTTTAATATGAGCTTAGTTATATTTAATTTTATTTTGTATATCTATTGTTTTATTTGAAAACAGGTGAATAAATGACTACAATATATACAACAATTAAGGACATCACTCCAACTACAGATTGTTGGAAGAATAAAATGAGAGTGTTAGAAAAATTTGAAAAGCGGACAAATAAGAGTTCACCACTCAAATATCAAAAGCTTAATGTTAGCAGACAAAAAAGTATACAATCAATTAATTTACTGTTGAAATTGTCAATACTCTACTAATAAATGCTATATTTTCTGAATTTTGCCTGTACTAGCGTTTCAACAAATTATTATTTCATAAATATTTTTTTTCTTTAAAAATGAACACAGGGTAATGATGTTGAACCTAATAACTAATAATATATTTTTTTTTAATTTTTAATTGTACCACTTTTTAATAACGTAGAAAAAAACTAACATAAAATTTAGTATACGTGCCTCGCACGTAACTTTTTACTAGTATATATATATATATATATATATATTCATATATCAAACAAATTGGACAAATTTGTGTCAAGTTCTGGCCTTTTTCTTTTAGCATGTTTCATCAAATTTGTGCGTAGATATCATCTACAGAGTATATTCGTGTAAAATGTAGACTTAATTGACAAATTATGGACTTCTTTTATTTAATTAATCGGCCTAGTATATGTATCTCAGGGAGTATATGTATAACTCTTGTTATAATTAATACAAAATGTCTTGTTAGATGCATATGTTTTCTGGATTCATTTTATATCTTGTTAGCAGTTCAGCTTCTTGATTTAGTGTTAACAATATTTGTAACAGCTCAAAGGCAACTGTAATAAGTTGGTTTCTGTTATTATAAACTGTGAGTACATAACTTGCTTAGCTTTTTCTAACCTCTTCTTCATCTTTGTTAGAATCTATTCTTGATGTTTGCTCTCTAGGGCATTTTCTTTTATTCTATACTTTGTGTTATGTGGAAAAGAAAACTTGAGCAAAGTGAATTTTTTGTCCTGTTTTGTTTGAAGGGATTTCAGATTGTGTTGCTGAAGGGATTTCGATAAATAAGAAGCAAGGGGATCTTAGCTTTGAGAGATCTAAGGGGAATTAGATTTGTGGTCTTGAATTCATCAAGAGTACTTAGGGTAAATATATTGTGTATGAATCTTTAATTAATACTTTGTTTTGTGTGGATTTGTACAAAAGTGGATATTGTATATTTTGAGATTCATATTGGAATTATTTACCTAATTTTAGGGAACCCAAGCACTATCCGAATATATTTTTGATGTAGGGGAAGCTTGTAAATTGTGATTATTTCTGTTTTACTTTCAGTTTTATATTGTGTGATTTAATCTATAATATCAATAAGTTTCCAATACCCATTCCTATATATTGCCTGATCATCTCTCACATTATGTATTTAATAAATTAATGTATGAGAGTGAATATTAAATTAAACCAATAACAATATGTCACCTTTTGTTATTAGACACCTTAAGGTGCTCCTTAGCATTTATCATTCTTTATCTTTCTCAAATTTTATATTTAGTTATTTTTCAGAAATTATCACTCTGTATTTTTTAAAGTACATTACTACATGTATAAAGTGCATGCATGCGTCTAGTTTTGCTATATATAAACACTATGTTATGCTCCTTCATTTTGAGATGCTAATCACCTAACAGGTTCATTATAAGTACTTTAGGATTAATTTAAAATTAAGTGATGCAACATATGACATGCAAGCCACAAAGTATCTATTTTTTCATACACATACAATTTCAGTAAAATTATTGTCAACAAACTTCTGGTGGTGGTGGGTCGTCGATACAGATCCCTTTGTCTTTACCGATCAAAGATGTATGCTTAAATTATTATATAATAAGAGATAATAAATTAAGTTTGTACTTATTAGCCCTCTAATTACTGAATAAAGAAACATTGGCTGATACGTTTACAGTGTTTGAGTTTCTAATTAATTTAACCTTATGAGAAACAAATACAATTTAGTAAATTAGTTGTTCGGCATCTTTCAATAAAACCATAATTGTGTTTGATTATTACTTACAACTTACTCAACATATGTGATATGTGTTGCCAACGTCCGTGTTTTAAAAACAAATATTATAGTAAATGACTCAAAAATATGCAATTATATATAAGTAAATATCTTTATTTAAAATTTGTAAAGACAAAATTTTTTTATACTTTTTTTTTTTTTGGATTTTTACAAAAATATTGGACATTGGACAAAAATTTACAATTTTACTGTCACATGAAATTTTTTACAAAAATGCTATCTTTTTATAAAACAACGGTAAAACAACAAACTAGAATGATTAAAACAATAGTGGAATAACTAAAAAAAATAACTGTGAAAATTGAAAACTTAACACAATACATAGTATTTTTGAAAGAAAAAAATACAGTTTTTTTTTTAAAAAAAAGATTCCGCCCCACAGTAAAAAAAAGTTAGAAATTTCAGTATGAGATATAAAAATTCATTTTTTTTCGTAAGTAAGAATTTTATTGCAAACTACCAACTTTTTACAAAGAAAAACTAAACATAACTAATGTGTTGTACTTAAACTTTCAAACCTCTCAATATCCTCTATAGCATTCTCTTTTCTGAATTGAGAAAACCTAAAACAAATCTCTCTTTTAATTCTATTTACAAGAAAATTATAGTAGTATAAATTTTAGCATTCCATAGAGTATTATTTCTTGCATCCCAAATATTATAAACCAAGGCATTTATCAATGCAATACACACCTCTCTTCTTACTAACTTGGACCACCTCTTAATCCATTTCAGACTATAGATCAACTCAATTTTCTGAAGCTTTATACCAACCCAATCACACAGCTCATAAAAGATCATTTAACTATAAACACAATCACTACAAAAAATCTTACTTTTAGTCACAATCAAATTTGTGACTAAAAGTGAAAAAATTGTGACTAATTATAAATTATTATTTCTATGTTGTAACTAAAAGGTCCGTGGGTAAAAGTATTATTAGTCACAAAAATTACAATTTGTTGTCACTAAATATATTTTTAATCACGATACTTGTTGCGACTAAAACTAAATTAATTAGTGACAACTTGTATCTAAAGACTATGTTTTAGTCACAAGTAACATTTTGTTGTGACTAAAAGTCACATTTAGTCACAAAAAATTATGTTGCAGCTAAAAAGTTGTCACTAAAAGTAACAATTTTTTATAGTGAATTGAAGAAGAGGTGTTGATGAGTTTCTATATCCCATCACAAAAAAGACAACTATCCGAGTCAATGACACCCAAACTTACAAAGCTGGTGTCTAGTTTGGAGTCTTCCCCAACAACCACCCAAATAATGTGTCTATGCTTTGGAATACTTTGCCTATTCCAAATGATATTAACCCACTTCATTTCAAAATTCTCTTTCGGCAAGATTTTGGAGGAAATGTTGGGAATATTGAAGGTCATATTCTTGAACTCTATAGTCCTCATATTACTTTTGGTAATCTCCTTAATCATAACTATTTTCCTACTGTACCAATTGGAACTTTACAGAGCATTATAACCCCACGAACTTGCTCTTTGATAGACTGAATGAACCCAACGAACCCAAATATTATCATTTCCGATGGAAATATTCCACACATACTTGCTAATAGCTCCCATATTCCAAACATCAATATTTCTAAGGCCAAGACCCCCTTTATTTTTTGATTGACAAACATTATGCCAAGCAACTTGCCCCGGACAAGAGGAGTATGAAACACCCTTCCCTAAGAAGCTCCTACAAATATTATTAATTTTTCCAAGAATGTACTTTGGTAAAATCATAAGTTGATCAGCCCAATAGGATGAGTGTATGGATAACGTGTCTCATTAGCATCAATCAACGTGTCTCACCAAAATGTCTCATTAGCATCAGTCAACGTGTCTCACCAAAATAGTTGACCCATACAAAAAATAAGCAGAGATTTTGTGCTTCACAGGATAACTGAAGCTAAAAAAGTACCAATTAGCGTTAGCTGTTCAAACCTCACAGCACCGCACATTATAAAAATACTAATTTTTATATTTAGTTAGGTCCAATATGTGAATGTCCAACCCAAAGCCCACTAATTATTTGTGTTATTGAAACTTAATTTTTTTTATATATTTATTATGGTATTTTTGACAAGTGTTGCTCAAGCTTTGTTGTATTTGTAATAGTTTAATTATTGGTGATAGTCCGAACCGCAAAAGTCGCACCGCACCGTACCATTTTTTACGGTGCGGTTTTCACGATTTTTTAGTTTTGCGGTGTGGGTGCGGTTTAAGAAATTGGAAAAACCACATGTGCGGGTTGGTTTGAAAAAATAGTCAAAAACCGAACCACCTGCACCAGGAACACCCCTAGTTTTGAATCTTTAACATCAGCTACTCGAAATATAGCAAAATAACTTTTGTGTGTTGTTTGATTGACCTTTAAGCTGGTTTTGTTGCTCTTTTTCTCTTTTCAGAATGTCTAGACTCTCCTGTGTCTGGCCCTCTCCAGTTAAGTTTCACGGAGAAGGTTAGTGGTAATACTATGTTTTAATGATACGAATGAATGTGTGTGGTGCTTGCTTTTAATACGAGTAAGGCTGATAGTTTGATAAATTATTTTACTAGTTGATGTCTGGTGATTTGTTTCTAACTTGGTTTGGTTTGTTGCAATTAGTTAAGGGATCCGGTTGTCTTCCTAAATTTTTTCCAAATAATTAAGTTGAATTAAGAAAGATAATAATCTAAGTATCTGGCTTATTTGATTTTTTCTGTATGTATTTTGGATGGAGAGTCCAGTTTTCCTGATTACACATGAAAAGTCGTTTCAGGATATTTTTCCACACATGAATGTACTTAGATTTATATTCTTGGAAGCATTATGAATTGACTCAAAGAGATATTTTAGTATTTCGTAATGTTTGTTCATTACATGTCAAATATCATTTGGTAATTGCATTGTCTTATTTTGGTCTAGACACTCTAGATAGCGAACCTGAAACCTCTTGATATATTTTAAAACTGTAACACCCTATATATGTAGGGCCAATCCAAACCAGAGAGTTTGTGAACGGGAAAATGTTATTTCCCTCAAAAAGCATCAGGCAGATTCTTTCGTGCACTAAAGCAACTCAATTAACTTCTCGCACTCTTTGTTGCCATTCTATTTCTAATCGCTTTTACCCAACTAGACGCAATCACTTCTATTCACAGAACCAGATCATATTTGTCCCAGTTGTTTGCTTTTGGTCCGCACCTCTCTTTGTTGTTGCAAGCAGATTCGTTGGTAGTAAATCCTTCAAAATATACAACTAATTTTTCTCTTGATTTGTTGACTTTCATTTTCGAGTTATCCCTCTGCTCAATCAAGGTTGGGGACTTTTCTTTTCGTTTTTTTTTCTCAAATTGCATTGATTTGCTATTTCTATCTGTTAGGCTAAAATTAGTCTAAGTTTCGGGTCATATTTTCGGTGAGTTTTCACTCTTTATTTCTAGTTTTAGGGCTATTTTACGCTTGATTCTTTTGTTTCAGGTCCTCGGGTGTTTAAAGAAAATATGTACAAGAATTGAGGACAAGTGGTGAAAGAATCGAGAAGAAAAACCAAGAATCGTGTCGCTACCTGTTCCAGTTGCGATGGGGAACATGCCAGTCGCGACGGGAACTGACAGAGAAAATCCCGAAGTCTCAAAGTTTAACCCCGTCGCGACGGGGGCATTGCCAGTCGCGACGGGGACCCAGTGACGGGATTTTTAGGCAGTTTCGTAATTTCACGAATTTTAAAGATGAGACTTGGTTTAAATAGAGAGAGTTCGTGAAAATTAGGGTTCATTCAGATTTGGAGCCCTAGAAACGAAGGAGGAGGCTAGAAGAGCGGCTTGTTGGCAACCCGGATCAATTGCTTCAACTAGTTCTTTCTCTTCTCTTTAATTTTTCTATGCTATTTTCTATTTCAATGTTAATTATGGATTTGAGTATGGATGTTTTGAAGTAAACTCCTCTTTAGGGAGAATGATGAATGTTGTTTAAGTTTTCCTAGTTAATGAATAATTGTCATTCCTCCATCTTGATTGTGAACACTATTCATATTTGTGTTTAATTTCCATGTGCAAGATTGATCACCTTTTACATGTTTTATGATCTCAATTCGAAATCTGAGAAGTGAGAATTGAGAATGCTAAAATTGGATAGTCTAGGTTTTGATGTGAAACGAGAGTATTTACATAGCCTTTGTGACAAATAGATCATTGCTTAATGTTGATTTCATGTAGTTTAATTAAAAGATTAATTAGAGAGCATGAGATTTAGAACCTAAAAGATCTGAAAAGAGTTAGGTTAATTTATAATCTGTCATTCACTTCAAGAGAAGGATAGCAATTAGACATTAGCATGGGTAACTTAACAACAGGATTTGTCTCCCTATTTTCTTATCTTGATTAATCTTCCTTTGTTATTTTTAATTTTCTGAATTGTCTTACTTAATTCATAAAAAGTATTACTTTACCAGATAGAATCATAAGTATAATTTAGTAGTAATAGTCCAATTCCCTGTGGTTCGACCTCACCTGCGTGAGTTTACTACTTGATTGTGTATACTTGCGTAGTGATCATAATTTTCGTAACACTATCGAATTAAAACAATATTTGGTCTTATTTTTTAATAATGTGGCTTTGTGTATGTGTGCTTTTAATTAATTTAAAATTTAATAATAGTTTTAGAGGAATTCAAATTATAATGGCATATCTTTTACTTTGATTTAGTATTATACTAATTGTTATATTAAAACTTGAAATTCATAGCTTTAGCCACTTTTTATTGCATTTTTCTAAAAAAAAAATTATAATCTTTTGTGTTGTTAGAGAATATTTAGAGGAATATCTAAGTTTGGTGAAAAATAGTTTGATTGAGACCAACTAAAAGGTTTAACTTATCAAATTACACAAATTGATAATTCTCAATTCTATGCTTAGATGGAAAAGAACTAGCACAACAAATAAATATATAATATTAGACGTACAAACATTGGGTAGTTATTTAAGGTTTCATATGACTTGTTTGTACATGTATACCAACTCGGGTCTCATTGCTTTTTTGAGAGTTTCAATAGTAGAATTTTATCATCGCATTGTCCTTTCATAATTCTATTCAATATTGTTTGATTTTTCTTTGTGCTGAAATTAAATTAGAAATGGAGTTGGAGTCTTTGGGTTGTGTCTCTACTTGTGTTCTTTATAAAAATAGAATATTATAGTTTAATTTTCAACCTGTTTATTACATTTAAATTAAATTAAATAAATGATTAAATGGGTAATGTGAATTATAAGTTAGAAATAGGAAAAGTAGGAAGTATTAGTGATTAAATTAAATAAAAGTTTCATAAGAAATGATACAATGACAAAGATTAAAGAACAGTGGTAGAAATTACACCTAGTGATAAAAATTTTAGATATGAAAATTTTAACACAATTTTTTGAAGGTGTTAATTGGTTTTCTAATTAGTTAGAGGTATACATTTACTAATTTTCTATTTAAATTAAATGCACAATTTTTTGCAAGTGTTAATTGGTTTTGTATGTTTAAAATTTTTGGGAATGTCTAATTATAGTTTCAAGTCTAATTTTTTTTTCCTTGTTGCAAGGAAACATGCGTGGTGACTATGGAAGCGGATCCTCTGTCTAGGATTCCTGTCCATTTTGCTGTCCACCCAATTAAAATACTCCATGTCATTCATGAATTAACAGCAAAACTCTAACTTAATTTCTAGATATTCATTCTGTTAACTTCTTTGCTAATATATATTACATATTTTAATAATAAATGCTGAGTATCAAATACACATTAATTTAGGATCCACTTTTCTTTCTATTATGAAAGAATGAAACTAAGACTTCTCATATTCTCTCTTTTTTTTAAAAAAAGAAATAAATTAACTTTCTATATTTTGTTTTACTTTTTATATTTTGTTTTACTTTTTTATTTTTAAAATAAATTAACGTGTAAATATTTAAGTGTCAAGTCATTATTCATGTCTCATTTTTTATTGATATTATTACTGTAAAAAATAAATTTAAGTATTTATCTGCATCTAGGAATTAAATTAGATATTAATGTTATAAATAATTTTTTTTTTCATATTTTTAGTACAATAATCAGTCTTATTTTTTATTATTATATTTTCAGTAAGAATTGTTCTTACTTCTACTCATGGTTATGTATACTTATTGATCAATTTGATGATTTTTTTAAATAAGATAGTTCAATTCTTTAATCACTTATGCATATAATTAAATATAAGTAAAATTGGTTGTTTTATGATATCTAGCAAATTTATTCTCTACAAAAAAATTATATATTTGAACTTCATCAATTTGAAAATGAAGAACACTAGATATATGTGCATGATATCTAAAATGACTAGAGAGAAATGTTTTTTTAGTGTAGTATATTATTTTATGTATTTCTTTTCAAGTAAGCTTAGTTTCTGAAGTAAAAAATTATAGTAAAATTCGAAAAAGAATATGGAATTGGGTTCAAAAATATTATTATTGTTGCCCCTGATTTCGCCCAATATACGTGGACCAACTGGACAGGGACACGTGGATCAGACAATTCATAAATATTTGCTAAGTCTTTGTATGCTACCAGGAAACATCCTGGACATAGGTCCTGGAGGAGGCACCCGGAGTGCAAGGTGCTCCCGGAAGCTCGCATAGCATAAAGCCTCTCCGTGAGGTGTCAGACTTCTCCTGAGCAATCAAGTCGCATTAAATGCTGTATGGGAGGAAGCGTGTTGGGACTGCAACACGCAATAAAGTCTGACGGCACAACCTCCAACCAGCAGCGCCACGGTAATGATCATTTAAGTCTAGCGATGGCTACACTGCGAAGAGTCACATCAATCACAAGGCAAAAAGGACAATCTTCATAAAAACCCTACAGCACCTAGGGATTTGACCATGCATTACCCATGGTATATTTATTGGGAATACCCAACTTTATGGATACTTACAGATACACTTGTAAGAACAATCCTAGGGATTACCCCACCAAAACACTATAAATACCCCCTCAAAGCTCATTAAATGGGATCGAGAATCTTAGGCTGCATATGAGCAAGAAGAGTAAATACTCACCAAGAACATTCTCTGTATTTATAAGGGTGACATTCTCCCAAGTATAAATTCTGTATTAAATACATCCATAAATAACAAAGACTCGTGGACTAAGGCTCATTAACGCCCCAACCACGTAAAAATCCTTCTCTCACTTTCTTACAGCTCAATAGTATAATCATATTTTATTAGTTGCCGAAAACCTCGGTCAACATTTTGGTGCTTTCATTGAGAGCTGAAGAAAGCTGCTATAAAACAAGCATTTGACTTCACAAAAATGGTGGAGACAAGAAGAAATACTCGTCAGCCTCGCCCTCTGGAAGACGCTCGAGACCCAAACGAGGAAGATGTAGCCTCAAGAGCAGCAGAGGAGTCCGAGGAAGAAGAAATAGTCCCCGACGATGACTACGAGGGAAACCTCGACGAGTATGCCTATGACGAAGGTAGTTACTCAGAACTGGTGCTTCTTAGACAAAAAGCTATCGATCATGAAGCCGAGATCGAAGCTCAGAAAACGCAAAACCAGAAAATGCAGGAAGTGATGCTGGCCATGCAAAAAGCCATGGAAGTAGCTGGCATTCACGTGCACCCCAAGGCAATGACCGCTGGACTCAACCAGGAGCCAGCGACATCTTCGCCTAATTCCCAGCAGCAGAAATCTAGGGAGCCTAGCCCTATAAGATATCCTGTTTAGGGGAATCAAACAAAAAACCCTACTTCTACCCCTGGGCGAAAGAAAAAGGTGCAGGATCCGCGAAAGGTCCGCTCAGATTTCCCTAAAGGGAAAGGTCCGCAGAGGGGCAAGCCCCAAAAAGGGAGTCTTGGCCCTCAGGATCGAGGGGACTGAAAAGGCGTTTCTGTACACCAGGAACCCGGGGGTAGAGGGAGAAGAGGACAGAGATGTCCTCCCGTTGATCTGAGAAATCAAATCAATGGGACCAAGGTGACCTTCGGGATCACCATGACCAAAAAAGATACGGACCCGTGGCTTCCTCGGGTACGTTGAATGAAGGAATTATGGCGGAACTCGCCATACTCCGAAAAGACATTGCCCGAGTCTCCCGGAGGCAGAAGGGAGACGACTCCGACTCGGACAGCGAGGATCGAGAGCCATGTGCCAAGCACATCCTGGAGGCGGAGCTCCCTAAAAACTTCAAGATGCCCGAAATGGCAGCATATACCGGGAACTCCGATCCCAGCGACCACCTATCACGGTTCAACCGTGTCATGACGGTCATGAGGGTCAGCAATGACGCCAAGTGTATGTGCTTCCCACTCACTCTAAGTGGGTCCGCGGAGGAATGGTTCAAAAAACTAGAACCAGGATCCGTGGGCTGTTGGAACAAGCTACAGACCAACTTCCGGAGACAGTTTGTCGCCGCAAGAAAGGTCAACTTGGAGGTCAGTGCCTTGACTAATATCAAGCAACTGCCCACCGAGACCTTGAAAAATTACATCAAGAGGTTCCGAGAGGAAGCCTCGAAAACCAAGAAGGTTGATGACGGACAACAGCTTGCACTTCTCCAAGCAGGAATCCGTGCTGGGACTCCTTTCTGGAATGAGTTGCAGCAAGAGGGGGCTGCTAGCCTCCAGGACTTCCAGAAGAGAGTCCAAAAATATATCAACCTCGAAGAAGCCCAAATCGTGGCTTATGGGGGCTACTACCCCACCGGAATAGCAGGGTTTATGCCCGGAGTATCGCCCTCGGGTACTGCCCCGACTGCGACCCCACAAACAAGTGGTATACAGTTCTCTGCTACCCTCGGGTATAGCCAGGGCCAAGCTTTGGCACCAGCATCTTCTCATTTTGGCAACCCGTTCGGAGCAAACGGGCAAGCTCCTTCACACTCTACTCCGGCTGCTAGCTTAACAGGCCCTTCCCAGGGATCAAGGAGTAAAAGGTCCTCCAAAGGCAGCACCCGGACGGGAGAGAAGCGCCAGAAAAAGGGGTACACCCCCCAATATACTCAATACACGGAACTATCGGACTCCCAAGAGCGTGTGTACTTGACCACTAGGCAAAATACACACTACCGGAGACCACAGCCGTTGTACAAAGACAGCTCTCGGAGAGATCCGAGCAAAAGATGCGAGTACCACAACGACATTGGTCACAGCACCAATGAATTTAAGAATCTCAAGGAAGAGATCGAAAATCTAATCCGATTGGGCCACCTCTATGAGTGGATCAAGAATAGGTTGCCCCACCTCAATCCGGGTCAGGTGGCTGGGGGTATGCCTCCGGGAACACCAGGGGGTACAGCAGGAGTATTGGCTCCGAGTTTGCTCCGCCGAGTGACGCCCAGCATATCCCCGGACTGCCGCCCCGGCCTAATGGACGGGTAGCCATGATCTCCGGAGGTCCCCATATCGGAGGGAATACTCGCAAGGAGCGAAAGCGATACGCCGGGGCCGCAAAACACAACGAGATATGGGAAGTTACTCAACTCCCAGCTCAAAGGCCTCGGCTGATGGACCAACCCATCACATTCACGGAAGAAGACGCCAAGACGGTGCGCTTCCCTCATCACGACCCGTTGGTCATAGTCTTCACCGCGATAGGCTTGACAGATCGCGACCTCTCGCCTAGCGGATCCTAACTCACAGGGTTTAACGGGACGACACTTATCCCAATGGGAAAAGTGAGACTCCCGGTCACCCTGTGCCCGGACACTCCCCAGAGCACATTCAAATACTGCACCTTCGTGGTGGTGGACTGTCCGACAGCCTACAACGCGATCCTCGGCCGACCGGCCCTAGTAGACTTTGGCGCAGTCACTTCAATCCGACATCTGTGCCTAAAGTTCCCTACCCAGGAGGCCGGAGTCGGGACTGTAAGGGGAAATCAGGGGGAAGCAAGGCAATGTTATAATGTTGCAACCCACCTGCCCGTACTGATGGTCCGGGAGTCCGCTGAGCCAGAGATGGCTGAAGAGGACGAGTTGGACCCTCGTGTAGGGTCCGAAAGAATCGTGGAACCAATGGAGGACGTCGAAGAAATATCAGTGTGCGACGTCGACTCCACCAAAGTACTCCGGTTAGGGAAAAACCTGGACCCGGAGGAAAAGGACAAAATAATAAAAACACTGAAGGGCGCCATCGACATCTTTGCATGGCGCCAAGAAGACATGACTGGCATAAGCCCTCATGTCATCACTCATGTACTCAATGTCAACCCAGACATGCCTCCTGTCCAGCAAAAGAGACGCCCGCTCGACTCGGTGAAAGCCGAAGCTCTAGAGAAAGAGGTGGACAAACTTTTGACCAACGGCATGATCCGCGACGTGTACTATCCGGAGTGGCTGGCCAATCCAGTCCTGGTGCCCAAGCCGAACGGAACTTGGCGAGTTTGTATAGACTTCACCGATCTAAACAAAGCTTGTCCAAAGGACTGTTTCCCGCTGCCCAGGATCGACCAAATTGTAGATGCCACTTCCGGATTCGAGCTGTTATCCTTCATGGATGCCTATGCTGGGTACAATCAAATAAAAATGCATACGGCAGACCAGGAGTGCACTAGTTTCAGGACCGATAAGGGGGTATACTGCTACCTAGTCATGCCTTTCGGACTGAAAAACGCCGGAGCAACCTATCAAAGAATGGTTAACCGGATGTTTAAAGGCCTCCTGGGGTGAAACATGAAGGTATACGTGGACGACATGCTCGTCAAATCCAAAGCATGCAACAACCATGCAAGCGACTTAGAAGAATGCTTTGAAGTTGTTCGGAGATACGGCATGAAACTCAACCCAAAGAAATGCACCTTCGGGGTCAAATCAGGAAATTTCCTGGGTTTCATAGTCAGCCAAAGGGGGATTGAAGCAAATCCGGAAAAAATCCAGGCTCCCCTGAATATGCCATCCCCCAAGAAGCATAAAGATGTGCAGAGCTTGACCGGCAAGGTAGCTGCATTGAGCCGTTTTATCTCACGGTCCACGGACAAGTGCATACCCTTCTTCAACGTGCTAAAGAAATGCCAAAAGTTCGAATGGTCGGACGAGTGCGAGGAGGCATTCAGAAAGCTAAAAGACCACATGGCCAAGCCTCATATCCTATCAAAACCCGTCCTCGAAGAAGACTTATTTCTTTATTTGGCCGTCTCCGAACACGCGGTTAGCGCTGTCTTGGTTCGGGAAGAAGAAATAACTCAGCACCCCGTGTACTATGTCAGTAAGCGCATGATAGGGGCCGAAACGAGATACCCGGTCATTGAAAAACTGGTATTCTGCCTCCTGATGGCATCAAGGAAGTTAAGACCATACTTCCAAGCCCATCCGATCAAGATTCTGACTAACCACCCGCTCCGGCAAGTTCTCCAAAAGCCTGAAGCGTCCGGAAGGCTCCTCAAGTGGGCGAAGGAACTGAGTCAATTTGACCTGCACTACGTCCCCCGGATTTCCATAAAAGGCCAAGCCTTGGCAGACTTCATTACTGAATGCAACGAAGCCGAGGCAACAGCAAATACGCCGGTACCGCCAATCCCCACGAGGAGGGTATTTGTAGACGGAGCTTCTAATGAGAACGGTTCTGGAGCCGGAGTGGCTATGATATCACCAACTGGACTGCGACTCCAGGCGGTCCTCCGATTCGACTTCGCAGCTTCAAACAATGAGGCCGAATATGAAGCCCTGATAGCAGGGCTGAAATTGGCAAAAACTGTAGGAGCCAAAAGAGTGGAAGTCTACAGTGACTCCCAACTGGTCGTAAACCAGGTATCCGGAGAATACCAAACCCGCGGCGAGCGGATGGCCGCGTATGTAACAATAGTCCGAGAACTGCTCCACGAGTTCGCGGACTACAAAATAGAAAGAATCCCCCGAGAAAAGAACGCTCACGCGGACTGTCTGGCTAAGTTAGCCTCGGATAGCGAAATCGAAGAGCTGGGGGTAGTACCAGTGGAACGCTTGGCAGAGCCAAGCATCAAAATAAAAGAGACCACACTAACGGTTGGGCAAGAACCCAGCTGGATGGTCCCCATCATAAAATACATAACAACAGGTGAGTTGCCCCAAGAAAGGGCACTGTCTCGGAAGATTCAGTATCAGGCTCATCGTTATGTGATGATGGATCAAATTCTCTACCGGAGAGGACTCAGCATGCCTTATTTAAGGTGTGTATCAGACCCTGAAGCTAGACAAATCATGCTAGAGGTCCACGAAGGGTTCTGTGGAGATCATACGGGAGGACCCAGCCTCTCAAAGAAAATATTGAGGCAAGGGTACTTCTGGCCAACAATGAAAAAAGATTGTATAGACTATGTCCAAAAGTGTGACTCGTGCCAAAGGTACGCGAACATACCGAGAGCTCCTCCAAATGAAATCACCCTGATGACTAGTCCTTGGCCCTTCGTAGTTTGGGGAATAGATCTCATCGGGTCCCTACCAACAGGAAAAGGAGGGGTAAAGTATGCAATAGTAGCAGTAGACTACTTCACCAAATGGACAGAGGCTGAGCCTATGAAGACAATAACTGCCAAGAAAGCATTGGACTTTGTTATCAAAAACATAGTGTGTCGATATGGCTTGCCTCACAAAATAGTCTCTGACAATGGAAAGCAATTTGATTGCGAGGAATTTACTGACTTCTGTAACCAACACGGAGTAGTGAAAAGCTTCTCCGCGGTAGCCAGGCCTCAAACAAACGGCCAGGCGGAAGCAGTCAATAAAATCCTAAAGGTCACCTTGAAGAAGAAGCTGCTGGCCTGCAAAAACAACTGGGCTGAAGAATTGCCAAGGGTATTATGGGCCTACCGGACGACCCCCAGGATCACGACCGGTCACTCACCTTTTTCAATGGCGTACGGTTGTGAAGCAATGGTCCCGGTAGAAACATTGTTCCCATCCCACAGGAGGACGACTTACGATCCTGCCACGAATCAAGCTCTGCTTCAAGAGGCTTTGAATCAAGTTGAAGAACTCCGGGATGAGTCTCAAATACGGATGGCTGCTTATTAAAAGAAGGTGACCAAGTATTTTTACTCTAAGGTTAAAAACAGAAAATTTGCTATTGGGGATATGGTCCTGAGAAGAGTCTTCCCAGCCACCCAGGAACCCGGAGTAGGGGTACTTGGGCCAAATTGGGAAGGACCATATGAAATCGAGGACGAAATCGGCTCCGGCACTTACAAATTAAAAAGAATGGATGGAACCATTATGCCAAGAGCCTGGAATGCCGATCACCTCAGAAAATATTACCAATAGCAAAAATATAACTTAGATTTTGTTCAAAGAGTTTGTACCGTCCAAATGTATACCTCCTCTACGTGTTGAAGAAAACTGAGTGCCTTAAAAACAAAGTTTCTATGCCACTCAGGGGGTACTAGGGTATACCGCACGGACAGACAGAAAAACAAACTAAGTAAAATATCCTGACCCAAAGGGCAGGTCAAAAAGTGTGCACAAAAATAAAAAGCATAAGTATAAAAATCCTGATCCAAAGGACAGGTTAAAAAGAGAAATATGTGGCAAAAGAAAGATCACATATAAATATCTTGACCACAAGGGCAGGTCATATACATACAAATGGCCCGGGGATAGGCCTTAAAAAATTGTCTCCCCTTCGAATAAAAACTGCTACCTAAATATATTGTTCTAAGGCAGCAGCAAATATGTACAAAGAAAAAAAAAAGAGATAATAATAATAAAAGAAGCGGGTGGAATCTTGGTTGTACTGGGTCAATCTCAAAGCAGCTCAGTCAATGCGCGGAGGAAGGCGAGGTCCAATACGCACCTCTACCATGGCATTAAGCTTCTTCTTCTTCTCCCGAAATTTGGCAATCATTTCCTCAGGTTTGGGATAGAAGGTAAGCTTGATATTTTGGTCGTTGGTAGACCAAGCCATGTAGACTCCATCGTCGAAGCGCTTTGGGCACCGGCCGCAGGAAACAGGAGAAAGGAGCTCGGCTCTTTTTGCCTTCTTGATGGCTTGCTCCTTGAAGTCCCTGAGCTCCTTCAACTCCGCGGCTAGAGCGGCCTTGGACTCTAAGTTCGCCTGGTGAGTTTCCTCTAAGGATCTCACCTTGGCAACCATTTCGTCCAAAGCTTCCCTGGCCTCCCGGAGCTCCCGCCTGGCCTTATCAGCAGCCTCGCCTTGTGTCCTTAGCTCCTCCTGATGCTGGGCCTCCAGCCTGTCCCTCCGCTGGGCCTCGTCCCGGATCTGTTGGGTTTTATGCCCTAAATAAAACTCATTTCAATATAATCAGATTTACTTATTAATATAGATCAGAAATAACATTTAATGTTGCATGGTTCACATGATTTATTTCATAATTATATATACATAATGTATAAATTCATCTGAAACCCTTTTCACATACTTGATCCTGTTTATTGTGCCGTCAACACATTGGAAAGTAAACATGACTATGTGAATAAAGTTTCCTAGATTTATCAGACATAGGGTTTTACTGATATGATAATCTACAACAAGAGTTTACTTGTATTTGGAGAAATACTATGTTCTTTCCAGAGCATTGGTTAAAGTAAAGCTCAGGTTGGATGCATGGAGTATGCATCGGAAGGGACCGATATTGAACTTTGACTTAGATTTAATTAAACCTACCGTAAAATCTATTCAAGACAATATCACCTAGTTGATCCTAGATCAAATGATCTTAATCCTGTTATGATTAGGCTCAATCTTGAAAGGCTATTCGTGTTCCTTGAATTGTTAGTTAAGCCTACCTTTTGGTCAGGGTGATACGTACTTTTTGGGAACACGGTAGTGCAATTGAGTGGGAGCGCTATCATAAACATGGAATCTATAGCTTCTATCTCGCGAATAGTAAGCAAAGGATGATCTCCTTTGAGCTTGACCAAACGAACATAAATGATGGAGTACTCATTTCACATAAGCTGAATTATCATTTATACGGGGTCAAGTGTTTTAAGGAATAAATACATTGTAGGGTGTAACGGTAATTTAATCCCTTTACAATGTAGATCATTCATATAGAGGTTCATTGATCACATTAGGATTATAACAATGGATAACTAATGATGTGTCTATATGGTGGAACATATAGAGCATTCTATATACTGAGAGTGCAATTCTAAGTTCTATGCGTGGATTCAACGAAGAATTAATAAGTTAGTGAATTTTAGTGCTAAATTCTTGATCTACTTATTGGAAGCTCGGTTATATAGACCCATGGTCCCCCCACTAGTTGAGATAATATTGCTTGTAAGACTCATGTAATTGGTTTTGATTAATCAATTATAATTTTCAAATTAGACGATGTCTATTTGTGAATTTTTTCACTAAGTAAGGGCGAAATTGTAAAGAAAGAGTTTATAGGGGCATATTTGTTAATTATGATACTTTGTATGGTTCAATTAATGAATATGATAAATGACAATATTATTTAATAATTATTTATAGTTATTAAATAGTTAGAATTGGCATTTAAATGTTTGAATTAGGAAATTGGCATTTTTGAGAAAATCAGATACAAAAGGTGTTAAAATTGCAAAATTGCAAAAAGCAAGGCCCAATCCATTAGTGTATGGCCGGCCACCTATTGTATTTTTTCATTATTTTAATGCCATATAATTCAAACCTAACCCTAGTGGAATGCTATAAATAGATAGTGAAGGCTTCAGGAAAATTATACTTAAATTTTCTATTTTTCCTTCAGAGAAAAACCTGAGCCTTTCTCTCTCCCTATCTTTAGCTACCACTTCTTCTTTCTCTTCCCTCTTGATAATTTCGAAATCCTTAGTGTATGAGTAGTGCCCACACACATCAAGTGATACCTCAATCATAGTGAGGAAGATCGTGAAGAAAGACTTTCAGCAAGAAGGAGGTTTCAGCATCAAAGATTCAGAGAAAGAGATCCAGGTTCAGATATTGATAATGCTCTGCTACAGAAAGGAATCAAGGGCTAGATATCTGAACGGAAGGAGTCATATTATTCCGCTGCACTCAATGTAAGGTTTCTTAAACTTTATATGTGTTTATTTCATCGTTTTAGAAAGTTCTTATTTAGGATGTTAATAAACATACTTGTGAGTAGATCTAAGATCCTGGTAAAATAATTTCCAACAACTGGCCTCAGAGCCATGGTAATTGATTTACTTGCAAGAAATTTGGACTTTAAAACGATTGTTTGTATGTTCTTTGGATGGTATCATGTTGTATTGAGTGTTATTTGATGATTGATTGATTGATGTTTGTGAAATTTTCGTGAAAAATAATTGCGATTTTATCTCTAGAATTATTTTTATTGGATAGTATGGAAAAAATTAAGCAAGTTAGCCTTTTACAGAACTTAATTTGGATTTTATTTGAATTAGTTATGATTTTTTCCTGCGATCGCAAATCTGTCCGTACAGTTTCGAATTTTTTTGTTTTTCTTCGATTTTTCATATTTTTTCATGGAATTAACTTCCAATTTTTTGTATAGTTTTGTATTTATACTATTACTATTCCTAATTCAATTCTAATTATCATTTTGAATTAATTTAATATTTTTTAAATTTAATTCAAGATATTAGTGTAATTTGAATTTGAATAGAATTAGTATCTATCTTCTTGCTTAAAAATCTATCTTATTTTTAAATTTGATTATATCTTATTTTTTTTTTAAATTTAAGGTCAGATTTTATAAGATATTTATAAAATCTTTTAAGAAAAAATATCTTATCTTTTAAGATATTTTTAATTATATCTTATCTTTTAAGATATTTTTTTAAAATTAAATCTTTTAGATATTTTGACCTTATTTGAATTTAAAATAAGATATTTATAATCATGTAATTTTAAATAGATGTAAGATATTTTGCTAACTTTTAAATTTTGTTATTTTATTTATTTAAATTAAATTTAAAAATCTGAAAAGATATTTCATTTATCTTTTCTAATTTTTATTTTTAAAATAACATTTAATTTTTTAAAAGTAGTTAGCAAATTTTGAAATGATATTTAGGTTGGTTGAAACCTAATTTTTCAAAAAAGTAGGTTTAATTTTAAATATTTTTTTAAATTTCGAAATTTAAATTTTATTTCCGAAATTAAAATTTTTTTAAAATTTTATTTTATTTTTCGAATATTAAAATATTTTTTTAATTATTTATTTTTCGAAATTATTTATTTAAAATTAAATAAATCCTACTTCCAACTATCCAGCTAACCTTGTTGCAGGAGTATGTGGTTTTAGCTTATGTGTAAGTTTTCAAAACCTATTATTACTTGATTGCAAATAGCCATGGTTACTTTTTGCCAGATCTAATGATCTGATGGCTCCCTTGGTCAAGATAATAATTTGTAACAGGTATGTTTACAATCTTCTTTCATCTGTGTATGACCTAGCGACATGATAGGACCCATCCAAAGTGTGCCTGTGTGAGCCTATGTGTTTAATTTGATTATAGATACATATAGGTTGTTGTTGCTAAAATAAATTATCATAGTTCTTGATAGAATTTATTTAGGCCCATTTAGTTATTGGGCTTATTCAATTAATAACAGTTGTTCGTATTAAGGTTAAATTTCTCTCTTTTGGGCCTTGTGTGAGAGTTGGGAGCCATAGAAGTGGGTACGACATACTGAACCCAGCACCCCCTCACATGAACTACCCCAATTGTGAAGGCCCATTTGCCTGATTTGAATAACTGTACTAGGTTAATTAAACTAGTTTAACCTAATAAAATTGATTAGTAACATAATTAATTTCATTTATTTTGAAATTAATTTAAGAAAATTATAGTTTAAAGAATTTTTTATTCTAAGCTAAACTATATGTATTTTCTTGTATTTAATTAAATATAGAATTATAACCATCTAGATTCTTTCTCGAACTTAATTTAAATTTTTCATTAAATATTCTTATTTAAGTTGATATTTAGTTATTTACAACCAACCAACTTAAATCTGAATATCTTTTGAATTTCAAATTTCAAAATTAAGTTGAGGAATTTTAGGCATTGGTTATTAAGATTCTTTAGATATTTTTTTAAGTTAATATCTTTTCGAATATTAACTTAAAATGGAATATTTTCAAATTAAGTGGTTACAACTTAATTTTTGATATTTAATTAAATTTAAATTTGAAAAATATTTAAGTTCTAGATTTTTTCTAATACAACTTAAATTAGATATTTTTTCAAATTTTGTGGAAAGATACTTAGTTAAATAAGATATTTTCTAGATAGTTATTTCTAGACTACTTATTATTTCTAATATTAAATAGGAAATATTATACATTGTGAAATTAATCATTTATTAATTAATTTTGGTACAATTTATTTTAAGTATATTTTTCCCCATTAAACTAGAAATTAATAATTAAGCCTTCTCTACACTTAATTATTTATTTCTTGAATTTAATACATTTAATTAATTTGAAAATTAAATATCTAAGTTGATTTTTATCATCACACTTAAATATTTCTTTTTCATGACATTTAATTAAATAGAAAATTATTTTTAGTTGAAATTTATTTTTTCAACTAAATTTAAATAATTTTCAAAATATATTTTTTCTTTATTTTATTAATCAATTTTTGAAATTGCATTTCTTAAATGCTAGAATTTCGAATTTTATCTTGAAAAATAGATTAAGTTGTAAATTAATTATTTATTTTAATTAATTCTTGGATCAACTTAAATCAATGATTTTTTCATTTATTGATTAATTTAAAATAAATTGAATTAAAGTATATTATTAGAAATTGAATTAATTAGTCAAAGGAAAATCTAGATAGATGATATTTTTGCTTGAAGTATTTTTCTAGTGTATTTAATTAAATAGAAAATTAATATTTAAGTTGATTTTCATCATCATACTTAAATATTTGAAATTTTTCTTATATATTTAATTAAATAGGAAAATTATATTTTTGTTGTAAATTAATTTTATTAATTAATTTTGGGCCAACATTAAATTAGAATAATTTTTCCAGGATTTATTTTTTATTTTTAATATGCAATTTCAAAAATTGTATTCTTCAATACTTTAATTTTTCGAAATGCAATATATATTTATAGAAAATTAAATTTGAGTTGTAAATTAATTTAAATTAATTTTGTAGCAACTTAAATTGAATATTTTTCTAAATATTTATTGGAAATTATTACTAAGATGGAAATAATTCATGTTATTTTCTTATCCATCTAAGTAAAATTTATAAATATTAAATTAAAATTTATATTTAGAATTTTTTATTCTAAATTGGAAATTTTAATTAAATAAATATATATTTAAAATAAATAGATTAAATAAAGAGAATCAAAGAAAATACAACTCTCTTTAAATAATGAGCTTTATTATTAAGATATTCGATCTCCATTGTGGGTTTTACACCGCGTTTGTTTTAGTGAGTAATCCTCCCTAATGGAGGAACGTTCATTAGCAATTTCGCACCGTTTAACCTCGCATTATAAGTAGTTTGTAAGTGTTTTGTATGGTATGGATCACCCTAATGGTGGCGACCATACTTGACTTGCAAATTATGAAACAATGGTGGAAGCTCATAAGATAGAATTGCCTTGACTCTCGCCTAAACGGGACAACGCTGAATTCCAATCTTGATCGAATAAAAGGTTGCTAGAATGTTTAACATTTTAGACGAGCTGACAACTCTATTCAATGAATGGTAGCTTTGACTCTCGCCTAAACGGGACAATGATATCGCCTTGTTGAAAACCTTGGAAATTATTTAGGATTGTAAGTTTTAGTATTTTCACTTGTCATTCCTACTTGCTATATGTTTATAATTTCTGAATTGTGTATGAATTTATATTGAACCATGTTATTTTCTGTTATTAAGTTGTAGTTTAATTTCGAATCTTCATTGTTGGTCTAACTTGGCTTGTTTATCTAATGAGATAAATCCCTAGTGGATTTTCACCATTAGACATACATAATAGTGTTAGATCTCGAAAGATAAATATTGTATATGCGACATCTAGCTGTTCATCAATTGATGACACCTTAGACTAGTATTTTTACGATATGAAACAAGAAGATTGTATAAATAAGATTACTTTGACTTTCGCTAATCGAAGCATCGTTGGATTCTTATTTATAAACGAAATTATCCTAATTCCTCTTAGCTTATTCATTTTGAATTAGCTTCAAAATATATCATTGGATGAATGGTCTATAAATCATTTCATGTCATTCTATATTTTCTCTTAAGGAATTATATGACGCATATGATTATAATCCCGAAATTCTATTCCCAATTGATATAAATCCTCAATCTTAGAAATCTCCTACTTGTATGGGCAAATCTGACTTAGAGTTTGTATTATTAGTGGTGGTCCAAGAAAGAATTACTCATTATATTTGGTTGAATTTAAGTCTTTGACTTTAATTTGAGAATCCAAACAGATTTTTTTTTTTATATTTCTAATTCCAGAATACAATACAGTTACACTTTCTCAAGTGTTTAATATCTATCTTCTATTAATGGATTAAAACTGTATGGAATATGAGTTAGGTATTCTGTGACCAATATCCACTTGCAGTATTCTAAGAATTCTTTGATGTAACTAAACCTATGTCATCAATAGACACTACCATTTTTTTTAATCTATGGCATTTGTATCTTGTTCATAGTGGATTTGACAAGATCAATCTCTGCAAAGAGTTAATATGCCTATATCCACTGAAAGTAGTTCATCTCATTCGCAGATGGATGTACATTCAGGGGTGGATATGAGTTTTTCGTTGTATTCTTAAAACGATAACTCTAGATTATACCTTTTAGCAAGAAATTTGAAATGTTTAAATATTTCATTAATTTCTAGCAATGGTTAAAACCATTAAGGTAAGTGGTTAAAGATCTTGCGAACTGATAGGGGTGGAGAAATAGTTAGTAGATATGCAGTTCAAAGATCATTAAATTGATTTTTGAATTATATCCAAACTTACCTCCCTAGAAATTTCGAGTTGCATATTGATGATTAGTTACTAGTCGTTGCCTAAATCCTTCTATGGTAATACAATTTCAGAATGATGTAATGGTTGTATACTTAATGTAAATCATTACTAGATTCATGGATGACCTAATCAAAATCTTAAGAAAAGCTAGAACTGTTAACCATGGTTTCTTAGCTATTCTAAGTGATTAGGGGTGGACCATCCCATTGTCAATAGATAAGAAAGTGTTTGTTCAAACAAATACTACTTTTCCAAGAAAATGACTAAGTCTGAAAAACAAGTAGCAAATAAAGGAGATATTTAATTCTTGATTCCAAAAGTGTTCTATCATCTTATATAATATATGATGATCCCACTGCCTCTGTTGTCTTTTCACAACCAAAGAGGTTAATACCATTTAGTTTTCTTCGACATAATTCACAGTGCCTTGTCGTAGTGGGAGAGTTTCTAGGAACTCGCCTTCTTATGACTTGGGAGACACTAGTGATTAAAATCCATTGTGAGTTTAAACAAGTAATGGATTGTCAAGATAAGAAACTAAGAAGAAAGCCAATAGAACTATGGTTTAATCCATTCACATGGAATAACCTAAAGTTTTCTATTACAAGGACATAAAAGGACATTTTCGTTTATAAGTCCATTCAATGGACTTAACAAAACTTCCTGTTCCTAGTATTATAGGTTTGAGTTTATCTAAACCTATGGCTTATGGTACACCTGGTAATTACTTACTCTAATGCAAGCAACTTACTTTAGTAAGATGCTTAAGCATTTTCTTTCTAATGGCAATCTATAGAAGCTTCACAACTTCTTAGGCATAGATTTTATCTAAGGAAAAGTTTCAACTATTCCAGAAAAGATAAAGCCATGAGAGAATTTCTTACATCAACAGTGAGAGGTCTTAGATATGCTTTTGTATGCCTTAGACCAGACACCTGCTGTTGAGTGGGAGTAATGAGTAGGTATCAGATTAATCCAGGAGAGGAACATTGGAAGACAATCAAGTAAATTCTAAGATTAAGAAGAGGAACTATATGTTAGTCTATAAGGGTGTGTTTAAAACTCTTAGACTACACCATATCAGATTTTGAAATTTGCCTTTGTGCTAGAAAATCTTTCTGATAAGATGGTGATTACTCTGGGGGTGGAATAGTGATTTTGGAGAAGTGTAAAAACCTATCTGAAATCTCTAGGTCTACCAGAGAGGGACTGAATGTTAAGCTGCAGGAAAAGTACTTATTCAGTCTAAGGAAAGTTCTATACATCTTTGGCACCATTCCAAATTGCCTTAAACTACTAGTGTTAATTTCCTGATTAACCAAAAGTAGTTGCCAAAGGTATAGAATCCAGTATCCCAAGAGAGTAGACATATAGAGAGGAATTTCACATTATCAATTATTTTGTGATTAAGGAAGAGTAATGGTGGAGAAAAGGTTGTGGTTAATTCAACCTTTCAGATCCTATTACGAGGAGTTTACTACTACTACACTTGATTTGTATATCAAGGTGTTGAGATTATTTGAAACGCACTTTTTGTTTTATATTAGTGCAAGTGGGAGTTTGTTGGGTTTTATGCCCTAAATAAAACTCATTTCAATATAATCAGATTTACTTATTAATATAGATCAGAAATAATATTTAATGTTGCATGGTTCACATGATTTATTTCATGATTATATGTACATAATGTATAAATTCATCTGAAACCCTTTTCACATACTTGATCCTGTTTATTGTGCCGTCAACACATTGGAAAGTAAACATGACTATGTGAATAAAGTTTCCTAGATTTATCAGACACAGGGTTTTACTGATATGATAATCTACAACAAGAGTTTACTTGTATTTGGAGAAATACTATGTTCTTTCCAGAGCATTGGTTAAAGTAAAGCTCAGGTTGGATGCATGGATTATGCATCGGAAGGGACCGATATTGAACTTTGACTTAGATTTAATTAAACCTACCGTAAAATCTATTCAAGACAATATCGCCTAGTTGATCCTAGATCAAATGATCTTAATCCTGTTATGATTAGGCTCAATCTTGAAAGGCTATTCGTGTTCCTTGAATTGTTAGTTAAGCCTACCTTTTGGTCAGGGTGATACGTACTTTTTAGGAACACGGTAGTGCAATTGAGTGGGAGCGCTATCATAAACATGGAATCTATAGCTTCTATCTCGCGAATAGTAAGCAAAGGATGATCTCCTTTGAGCTTGACCAAACGAACATAAATGATGGAGTACTCATTTCACATAAGCTGAATTATCATTTATACGGGGTCAAGTGTTTTAAGAAATAAATACATTGTAGGGTGTAACGGTAATTTAATCCCTTTACAATGTAGATCATTCATATAGAGGTTCATTGATCACATTAGGATTATAACAATGGATAACTAATGATGTGTCTATATGGTGGAACATATAGAGCATTCTATATACTGAGAGTGCAATTCTAAGTTCTATGCGTGGATTCAACGAAGAATTAATAAGTTAGTGAATTTTAGTGCTAAATTCTTGATCTACTTATTGGAAGCTCGGTTATATAGACCCATGGTCCCCCCACTAGTTGAGATAATATTGCTTGTAAGACTCATGTAATTGGTTTTGATTAATCAATTATAATTTTCAAATTAGACTATGTCTATTTGTGAATTTTTTCACTAAGTAAGGGCGAAATTGTAAAGAAAGAGTTTATAGGGGCATATTTGTTAATTATGATACTTTGTATGGTTCAATTAATGAATATGATAAATGACAATATTATTTAATAATTATTTATAGTTATTAAATAGTTAGAATTGGCATTTAAATATTTGAATTAGGAAATTGGCATTTTTGAGAAAATCAGATACAAAAGGTGTTAAAATTGCAAAATTGCAAAAAGCAAGGCCCAATCCCTTAGTGTATGGCCGGCCACCTATTGTAGTATTTTAAGTTGATTTTTTCATTATTTTAATGCCATATAATTCAAACCTAACCCTAGTGGAATGCTATAAATAGATAGTGAAGACTTCAGGAAAATTACACTTAAATTTTCTATTTTTCCTTCAGAGAAAAACCTGAGCCTTTCTCTCTCCCTATCTTTAGCTACCACTTCTTCTTTCGCTTCCCTCTTGATAATTTCGAAATCCTTAGTGTATGAGTAGTGCCCACACACATCAAGTGATACCTCAATCATAGTGAGGAAGATCGTGAAGAAAGACTTTCAGCAAGAAGGAGGTTTCAGCATCAAAGATTCAGAGAAAGAGATCCAGGTTCAGATATTGATAATGCTCTACTACAGAAAGGAATCAAGGCTAGATATCTGAACGGAAGGAGTCATATTATTCCGCTGCACTCAATGTAAGGTTTCTTAAACTTTATATGTGTTTATTTCATCGTTTTAGAAAGTTCTTATTTAGGATGTTAATAAACATACTTGTGAGTAGATCTAACATCATGGTAAAATAATTTCCAACAGGATCATGGCCTCCGCTTGGGCCTCCCTCCATTTGGCCTCCTCCTCATTGGCCTTGGCAGCCGCCTCCCGGCGCTCAGCAGCCTCCTGGTAGAGCTGCCTCTCCGCAGTGAGGTCCTGAAGGACCTTCCTGACGTCGTTCATGTCCCCAAAATCAGACAGAATGAAGCCATGATTAATGATGTTCTTGGAGAGGCGGCCAGCCTCAGCAGCAAGCTGAAAAACAATACAAGTGTAAGAAAGAATCCCCAAAAAAGAAAAATAAAGGGAAAAGCAAAATTACAAAGCACTTACCACAGTGAGGGAGTGGCAGAGGTCCTGGACCTGGAAGATAGAGTTCAGGGAGGCACAAGTCGCGAACCGCTTGGGCGCACACCGGGTAAGCTGAGAAGCAAACTCACCAGTCATCTCCACGGCAAAGGGAGCCAAGGTGGGCCCAAGGAAGCGATGGAACCAGTCCGACAGAGGGTCCAAGTTTAGGTCCCACGGATCCTGGTACTCCGGGTTGTTGATGGTTTCGTGCATCTCAACCCGCAGAACCCTCCTAAGGGCTTCCACCTCGGCAAACCCTCGGGAGTATTCGTCCATGGCATAGTTATGCTTGGCTATCCGGAGCTCTTGCCTCACCTCATCCCTAGGAACCTGAGTCAGCACAATGTTGGGAGGAGCATGATGTTCTTCCATGGGGGAGACCCCACCGTCGAGACCATGGGCAGGAGTGTCAGCTCTCCGAGGCCGCTTGGGCTCGTCCTGGGCAACCATCTTGCCCTTGCGCTTGCGAATCAGAGCAACCTCAGGCTCTTCTTCACCTTCTTCAGCGTCCCCAGGAAGAGCCCGGAGCTCTCCCGCGCCTTCTGCGACTTCCTCAGAAAAGCCCCATTGCTTTTCTTGACCTTCTCCCGGTAGCACCTCCTCGTCATCCACTAAGTCAATAGTGTCAGGGGGAGCGCTAGAAGAGGCCTTTAGGGAAGGGGCCACTGGGGAAGAAGTAAAGGCCGGAGGAGCCTCAGGAGTATGAACTCCGGCAAGCTGGTCCAAGATGGCGTCCATGGAGGTACCTGTTTAACAAAAATAGGCAAGTGTTAGACATCCGTGGGAAACCACTTACACAAGATATGGCAAATAAGCTACTCCTACCCGGACTTCCTAATTCGGCCCTAGCAAAGTCCTAAACTTTATTGCTGGCAGCATCATCTCCGAGATAGCTGTCCGAAGGCCGGAACCAGCTGGATGTAATGTAAGCTGAAGGACCTAAGGGAACAGGTTCCGGAGGGCCAGAACCCATCCGGGACCGACCTAGAAAATCTCCTAAGTTTGAAAAGTAAAACTCCTTCAAACGATCCCCCCACCGGGTCGAGGGCATCCTAAACCTATATAGACGCTCGTCGAACCCTACGGGCCTACGACTGGCATATTCGCAAACGGAAGGAACATAATGAATTATCAGAGGAGACTTACCGCCGGCACCGGAAGTGCTGGCACCAGGAGGCCCTGAGTTTGGCTCTGGAACCGAAGGCTGTGGCCTGGGAGCCCTTCTCTCCGAAGAATCCTCAATGCGAAGGGGCCTCCCGACGGGACGATCTCCAATCTCTTCTTGAAGAATCTTGTCAAAAAATTTAGCCTCGGACTTCCCGGTAATCGCCTGGCTTCTTCTTACCACCGGACTCCCCACACGAAGTCCCCTCCCGGAGGCCGCCTGGGCTTGAGAGGATGCCTTCTCCTGGGCCTTCCGGTAGAGATAGTCCTGGTATTTCTTCTCTGCGGTGGCGATAATCTCGTCCCGGAAGGTCTTCTCCGCGACCGGCGCCCTTCATTGGGACAGATGACCCGGGAGAGGTTAGAGTCCTCCACGGATTGATGCGGAAGGATAAGTTTGGCCTTCCTACAGTTTTCTGTAGTGACCAAACCCCCGACGTCAAGGTCGGCTCGGTCATAGGAGGCAAAGGCCTGGGCCCTCCGGAGGAAGGTCTGTGTGGGGGCCGTCCGCTGATAGGGAGGGATCCTCACCCACTCGGTAAGGAGCTCCGGGTGGTCCATTGCCCTGAACCTGGAGGAAAAGAAAAAGCGATGGCGATACTCATTGACGTGAGTCTGCCTATTATACGGAACCACCCCTTCGTTAGCAGGATGGATCCGGAACCCATAAAAACTGTCCTTAAGTTTGTCCCCCTTCTTGGGGACGGATACAAGTTCATAAAAATACAAAATTTCCGCCGGGCGGGGAGATCCCCATCCGCGGGCGGCATAAAAAATAAATAAGCCTGAGAGCAGGCGATAAGCTTGGGGAATGAGTTGGTATGGCGCAAGGCCGACAAAAACAAGAAAATTAACAAAGTAGTCTTGAAGAGGAAGCATGGCACCGGCCATCAGGTGCGTCTGGCTCCAGGCTCCGAAGCCGTCATAATTATGCTTGGGCGTCTCCGAGTCGCGAGGTGGCCGATGGTAGGTTCCTGATGTGGAAGGCTTGATCCCAGAAACTTCCACAATATTCTCCAGTTGATGGGGACAGGTTAAGGTGGAATGAAGCTCGGCCGCTTCCCATTCGGTCGCCCGGGACTTATACCCCTCCTGGGCAACGAGTCCCAAGGAGACCTCCTCTAGAGTATCCATGCGTTTCCCGCTTGTCTTTGAGGACTTCGCACCAGAGGCAGACATGGTCTATTCTGCGAGAAAAAAAAAAGAAAGAGAAAATTCCAGCAGTTAGGCCCCGTACCAAAACCTAAGTCAAGAAAACGGGAATGGGGGTCCCCTAACTGCTGGAAAGAGGCCCCCTCCGGACACGTGTCATACGGGAAACCCTAGAAAGATTCCCTGAACAAGTGTCGGGTGCAGTAAAATCGCAGAAGGTGGTTTTACACAATAAGGGAAACAGAAAGAAAAGACCCTATTCTATGCCCTAAACAAGCATTGAACGAAGAGCGTATGGTCTTCCACAATGAAAATGCACAATAATAACAGAGGTATGGTAATGGCAATCCTACAACTAAAGCAGTAAATACAAAACAAAATGCATGAAGGACTTAAACACTTGCATGCCCAGAAATCTCAAATGCGAACCCAGAAAAGAACAAACAGAACGAGTAAAAGCATGTCACTACCAAAGGATGCAAGAAACTTACAATGAAGTGTTGAACTGGGGGTCCTGATGTGAGTCGAGTAAAGACGAGAAGGACTGATAGCAGCAAGCAAGGAAGAACTGGGAAAATGGCAAAGTGTTCAAAGGTTTCGTGCTGGGTTTGAGAATTTTCTCTCTAGGAAATTCGAGCAAAGTTGGCAAGAAATGGGAAGTAACCGAAATGAAGGAAAGATGGTGGCTTTTATAGGCAAAAGTGCATGAGGAACAGGCGTCACCACCTACCAATCAAACGGTGGGGGAAACGCACGATTCGAATACCCAAAGATTAACGGGCCAGATTGATTGGCAATAAAGGCGGTGGAAACGTTTGAGTATCCGTCTGACACCATTAATGCGCCGCATCAATCAATGGGCATGAAACGAATCGACCTCTGCAAAAAGCGAATCGCTGCATTTAATGCCATCATTAAATACACCCTCACGCGCTCTAAGCCCGTGCCGAGAAACCGAGGAGTCCACCGGAGGCACCTGAGCAAGCCTTGGTTTATTTTTCAAGTAAATAAGGCTTGGGGGTAAATGTTGCCCCTGATTTCGCCCAATATACTGTTGGAAATTATTTTACCAGGATCTAGATTTACTAACAAGTATGTTGGATTAACAACCTAATATGAATTCTAAAACAATGAAAATAAACACATATAAAGTTAGAAAACCTTACAGTGGGTGCAGCGGAATAATATGACTCCTTCCGTTGAGATCTCTAGCCCTTGATTCCTTTCTGTAGCAGAGCATCACCAAGATCTGAACCTGGATCTTCTTTTCTCCTTCTTTGATGCAGAAATTCCATAGTCTTCCATACTATGATTGAGATACCACTTGATGTGTGTGGGCACTACTCATCTCACAAGGATTTCGAAATTTCTCTCTATTTTTCTCTCTCAATTTCGTGGCTTTATGCTCCATATGATATGCAAGAGAAGAAAACAAGGGCTGCTATATATAGGGAGAAGGGAGAGTACAACTTTCCAAATAAAACAGTTTCCTTAATTACTGTGTAATCAATTAACTGCCTTATTTAGTGTGATTCACCACTTTCCTATTATAGCTAGGCTTTGATTAGCAATTACATGACAATTAAAAATAAAAATAATAATTGGGAAACACAAAGGGAGTGCTCGGCCATAGAGGGAATATGGGCCTCACTTGGATTTTGAAGTTTCCTCAATTTTATTTCAATTTCTCCAAAAATGCCATTTTTCCAATTCTAATCATTTAAATGCCAAAACTAATTATTTAATAACTAAAATAGATTATTAAATAATATTGTCATTTAAAATAATTATTAATTAGACATACAAAGTCTCTTAATTAATAATTAAACCTAGAAACCCTTTTATTTACGATTTCATCCTTAAACTGTGAGAATTCATAAAGTAGACATAGTCTAACTTTTAGAATTATAATTGATTAATTAAAATCAATTAACTGAGTCTTACAAGCAGTATGGCCTCAACTAGTATGGGGACCATGGGTCTATATAACCGAGCTTCCAATAAGTCGAACCGAATTTACCAAGTAAATTCCCTAACTTATTAATTCCTCATTGAATCCACACTTAGAACTTGGAATTGCACTCTCAGTCATATAGAAACGCTCTATATGTTCCACGATATAGACACGTCATTAGTTATCCATTGTTATAACCCTAATGTGATCAATGATCCTCTATATAGATGATTTACGCTGTACATGATTAAATTACCGTAACACCCTACAATGTATTTTATCCTTAAAACACTTAACCCTGTATAAATGATATTTCACCTAAGTGAAATGAGATCTCCACCATTTATCTTCGTTTGGTTAAGCTCGAAGGAAATCATCCTTTACTTCTATTTGCCAAATAGAAGCTATAGATTCCATATTTATGTTAGCGCTCCCCCACTCAATTGCACTACCGTGTTCCCAAAATGTACGTATTGCCCAGACTAAAGATTAGGCTTAACTAACAAATCAAAGAACACGAATAATACTCTTGAAATTGAGCCTAACCATATCAGGATTTCGATCATGTGATCTAGGATCAACTTATGATATTGAATTGAATAGATATTTACGGTAAGTTTCAAAATCTAATTCAAAGTTCAATATCGGTCCATTTCGATGTATACTCCATACATCCGATACTGGTAAACTTTGCCAATGTCCTGGAAAGGACATAACACTTTTCCAAGGTGTAAGAATACCTATCGCTGATTATACCATGTCAGTCTAAATCCAGTGTTCTGACAAATCAGGGAATCTACTTTTGAACATATAATAAAGATTATATTCCATTGTCGACAACACTATAATCTTTAACCAACTCATATGTTCTGGACTTAAAAAGAATTCATACATTATATACATATAATCATGAAATAAATCATGTGAACCATGCAACATAAAAATGTTATTTCTGATCTTTATTAATAAGTAAATCTGATTATATGAAATGGGTTTTATTTAGGGCATAAAACCCAACAAACTCCCACTTGCACTAATATAAAACAAAAAGTGCATTTCAAATAATCATTAACACCTTGATATACCAATCAAGTGTAATAGTAGTATACTCCTCGTAATGGGATCTGACAGGTTGAATTAAACACAACCTCTTCTCCACCATTACTCTTCCTTAATCACAAAATCCTTGATAATGTGAAATTCCTCTCTATATGTCTACTCATTTGGGATACTGGATTCTATACTTTTGGGCAACTACTCTTTTGTTATACAGGAAGTAACCCTAGTAGTTAAGGCAAGTTGGAACACTACCACAAATGTATAGAACCTTCCTTAGACTGAATAAGTATCTTTCCTGCAACTTTTAACATTCAGTCTCTCTCTGGTAGACCAAGAGATTTCAGATAGGATTTTACACTTCTCCAAAATCGCTACTCCACCCCCAAAGTAATAATCACCATCTCATCAGCAGACTTTCTAGCACAAAGGCAAGTCTTGAAATCTGATGTGGTGTAGTCTAAGAGTTTCAAAACCACCCTTATTGACTAACATATAGTTCCTCTTCTTAATCTTAAGATTTACTTGATTGTCTTCCAATGTTCTTCTCCTGGATTAATCTAATACTTATTCATTACTCCCACTCAACAGCAGGTGTCTGGTCTAAGGCATACTAAAGTATATCTGAGACCTCTCACTGTTGATTTAAGAAATTCTTTCATGGCTTTATCTTCTCTGGAATAGTTGAGACTTTTCCTTAGATAAATAAAATCTATGTCTAAGAAGTTGTGAAGCTTCTATAGATTTCCATTGGAAAGAAAATGCATCAGCATCTCATGCTTGCATTAGAGTAAGTAATTACCAGGTATACCACAAGCCATAGGTTTAGATAAACTCAAACCTATAATACTAGGAATAGGAAGTGTTGTTAAGTCCATTGAATAGACTTATTAACGAAAATTTTCTTTCATGTCCTTGTAATAGAAAACTTTAGGTTACTCCATGTGAATGGATCAAACCATAGTTCTATTGGCTTTCTTCTTAGTTTCTTATCTTGACAATCCATTACTTGTTTAAACTCACAATGGATTTTAATTACTAGTGTCTTCCAAGTTATAACAAGGTGAGTTCCTAGAAACTCTCCCACTACAACAAGGTACCGTGAACTATGTCAAAGAAAACTAAATGGTATAGACCTCTTCAGTTGTATTAAGACAACAGAGGTAGTGGGATCATCTTGTAAAATAAGATGATAGAACACTTTTGGAATCAAGAAAAAATATCTCCTTTATTTGCTACTTTATTTTCAGACTTAGTCATTTTCTTAGAAAGTAGTATTTGTTTAAACAAACACTTTCTTGTCTAATGACTATGGGATGCTCCACCCCTAATCACTTAGAATAGCTAACAAACATGCAAACCAGGGTTAGCAGTTCTAGCTTTTCTTAAGATTTCGATTAGGTCATCCATGAATCTAGTAATGATTTACATTAAGTATACAACCATTGCATCATTCTGAAATTATATTTCCATAGAAGGATTTAGGCAACGACTAGTAACTAATCATCAATATGCAACTCGAATTTCTGGGGAGGTAAGTTTGGATATTATTCAAAATCAAATTAATGATCTTTGAACTGCATATCTACTAACTTTTTCTCCACCCCTATCAGTTCGCAAGATCTTTAACCACTTACCTTCACCATTGCTAGAAATTCATGAAATTTTTCAAACATTTCAAATTTCTTTTGCATAAGGTAAAATCTAGAGTGATCGTTTTAAGAACACAACGAAAACTCATATCCACCCTTGAATGTACATCCATCTGCGAATGAGATGAAATTACTTTCAGTGGATATAGGCATATTAACTCTTTGCAGAGAATGATCTTGTCAAAACCACTATGAACAAGATACAAATGCCATAGATTTATAAAATGTGGTTATATCTTTTGATGACTTAAGTTATATCAAAGAGTTCTTAGAATAGTGCAAGTGGATTCTGATCACAGAATACTAAACTCATACAGTTTGAATCCATTGATAGAATATGGTTATGAAACACTTGTGAAAGTGTAACTGTATAATTAGTAATTCTTTCTTGGACCACCACTACTAATCTAACTCTATGATTTGCCTATACAAGTAGGAGATATCTAAGATTGAGGATTTATATCATTTAGGGATAGAATTCCGGGAATATAATCATATGAATCATCTAATTTCTTAAGAGAAAATAAGACTTTATATGATTTATAGACCATTCATCCAATGATATGTCATTAAGCTAATTCGAAATGAATAAGCTAAGAGGAATTAGGATAATTTCGTTTTAAATAAGAATCCAACGATGCTCCGATTAGCGAGAGTCAAAGTAATCTTATTTATACAATCTTCTTGTTTCATATTGTAAAACACTAGTCTAAGGTGTCATCAATTGATGAACAGTTAGATGTTGCATATACAATATTTATCTTTCGAGATCTAACACTATTATGTTAGTCTAATGGTGAAAATCCATTAGGGATTTATCTCATTAGAAAAACAACTCAAGTTAGACCACAATGAAGATTCGAAATTAAACTACAATTTAATAACAGAAAATAACATGGTTCAATACAAATTCATACACAATTCAGAAATTATCAAGCACATAGCAAGTAGGAATGACAAGTGAAAATACTAAAACATACAATCCTAAATAATTTCCAAGGTTTTCAACAAACTGATATCAGTGTCCCGTTTAGGCGAGAGTCAAAGCTACCATTCATTGAATAGAGTTGTCATCTCATCTAAAATGTCAAACATTCTAGCAACCTTTTATTCGATCAAGATTTGAATCCGCGTTGTCCCGTTTAGGCGAGAGTCAAGGCTATTCTATCTTATGAGCTTCCACCATTGTTTCATATTCTTGCAAGTCTTATACAGTCGCCACCATTAGGGTGGTCATAAACTATATAAAAAACTTACAAGATTACTTATCTTTCGAGATTAAACGGTGCTAACTTGCTAATGAACGTTCCTCCATTAGGGAGGATTACTCACTAAAACAATAGCTATGTAAAACCAACAATGGAGATCGAATATCCTTATAATAATAAAGCTCATTATTTAATGAAGGGTTGTATTTTCTTCTAATATTTATTTTAATCCATTTATTTTAAATATATATTGATTTTATTAAAATTTTCAATTTAGAATGAAAAATTCCAAATATAAATTTTAATTTAATATTTATAAATTATACTTAGATGGATAAATAACGTGAATTATTTCCATCTTAGTAATAATTTCAATAAATATTTAGAAAATTATTCAATTTAAGTTGTTTCAAAATTAATTTAAATTAATTTACAACTCAAATTTAATTTTCTATAAATATATATTGCATTTTCGAAAATGCTTTAAAATAAAATAAAAATAAATCTTGAAAAATTACTCTAATTTTATGTTGGCCCAAAATTAATAAAAATTAATTTTTAACAAAAAATATAATTTTCCTATTTAATTAAATATCTAAGAAAAATTTCAAATATTTAAGTATCATGATTAAAAAATCAACTTAAATATTAATTTTCTATTTAATTAAATACACTAGAAAAATACTTCAAGCAAAACAGATAATATCCATCTAGACTTTCATAGACTAATTAATCTAATTTCTAATTATAATATATTTTAGTTCATTTATTTTAATTAACCATCAAATGAAAAAGTCACTGATTTAAGTTGGTCCAAAATTAAATAAATAATTTTCAACTTTAATCTATTTTTCAAATAAAATTCGAAATTTCTGCATTAAAGAAATGCAATTTCGAAATTTTGGGAAATGATTAATAAAATAAAATAAAATATATTTTGAAAATTATTCAAACTTAAGTTATTCTGAAATAAAATTCCAAACTTAAAATAATTTTCAACTTTAATTAAATAACATGAAAATAACAATATTAAAGTATCATGATGAAAATCAACTTAGATATTGAAATTTTCAATTTAATTAAATGTATTAAATTCAAGAAACAAATAATTAAGTAAAGAGGAAACTTAATTATTAATTCTAGTTTAATACTAGGAAAATATACTAAACTTAGATTGTACCAAAATTAATTAGGAAACAATTAATTTCACAATCTATGATATTTTCCTATTTAATATTAGAAATAATAACTAGTACTAGAAATAGCTCTCTAGAATATATCATTGACTAAGTGTTTTTCTAAAATTAACTTTAAAATATTACATGAAAAATAAATTTCATATATTTTAAAAGTTAATTATGTTGCTAATTCAATTTTAATTAGGTTAGACTAATATAATTAACCTATAATACAATTATTTAAATAAGGCAAATGGGCCTTCACAATTGGGGTAGTTCATGTGAGGGGGAGCTGGGTCCAGTATGTCGTACCCACTTCTATGGCCCCCAACTCTCACACAAGGCCCAAAAGAGAGGAATTTAACCTTAAAATAAACAATTGTTATTCATTGAATAAGCCCAAATCTAATTGGGCCTAAATGAATTTCCTTATGTCAAAATTTATTTTAGCAACCTAGTCCATTTACTTAGTAAAAACATAAATGGGCTCCCTATATGTATCTAAGCCCAAAAGCAAACATATAGGCTCACACAGGTCAAATGATTTGGATGGACCCTATCATGTTACTAGGTTTACACAGATGAAAGAAGTACAAAATTTACCTGTTACAAATTATTTATAAGATCTATCGTCAATTGGACTATGATTAAAATCAGATCATAAGATTTGTCAACAAGTTAATCATAGCAATTTAGATCAGATAAATAATAGGTTTGTTAAAAAAATTTTGAATAAACAATATAAATTAACAAACATTGTCCATGTAACAGATGTGAATCAAGATATTAATATAATTAAATTATTATTCTTAAACTAACTAAATAAAGGAAACTAATTTTAAAATATCTAGGTTTATTTGAATCAAATTAAATATCTAATAAGATCAATGATTTGAAATGAAAGAATCTCCAATATCACTTTCAGATCTTATAATTTAATAAAATAAACCAATTTTAAAATAGATTTGGTTAGATAATTATTATTTTAGGAATAAAATAATAAATGAATAATAATTACCATAATTATGTGTCAAAATATCTCAAATTAAGCAATATTCAAATCTCTACAAAAATATCTATGTTATTTAAATATTTAAGATATGATTTATAAATTTCTAATAAGGAAAAAATGATATATATATAGAAAAAATATCATTTTTATACTTATAATTTATAAATAATTAAATATTTAACAAAATAACAAATTTTGAATTTGAAAACATTATGGTAAGTATATCTATAAAAATATCTATGTTAATTTCAAATTTATTAATTATTTAATTTGTCATATAAGATAATTTTAATATAATATTTTAAATAAAAAGACAAAGTTATCTTTTAATTTAAAATATCTTAAATATCAAAATATCTAATCTTATCATTAAATAATAAATAAATATTAAAGAACTTAACAAAATTTTTAAATCTGACCATAATAGGAAATATTTAAAAATTGGAAACAATCCAAAATAGAAATATTTAAAATTGGAAAAATTCCAAATTGAAAATATTTAAAATTGGAAACATTTCAATTTAGAAATATTTAAAATTGGAAAAATGAATTTTGGAAAACAATCCCTTGGAAAAATTGGATTTTTGGGAAAAAAAATCCCAAAAATCGCAATTTTGGGAAAGTGGCTGCATGCAGCAGCCAAGGAGGCTGCCAGCAGCCTCAAACGCGCGCGGATGGAGTGTCATGGGCGAGAAACCTCGGCGGGAGCAGGGTCCCGTGTGCGGCAGACTTCGGCGTCTGCAGGGTGCACACCCAGGCTCACGCGCGCGCGGATCGAAGCACCTGGTGCATTCGTGCACCTAGCTTCGACATCCAAGAAACCCGATTTTCCAAAATTCATAACTTTTTCAATTTTTATCGGAATCGAGTTTCGTAAAAAACAAAATTGCTTAATTTTTCACAAGGAATCCAAATAAAATATTTTCAAAAATTGAAAAAATATTTTTCATGGAAAACGAAACTGTACAACATCAACATTAATCAAACAACACATAAACCAACATGAAGCCATCCAAATCAACACAGAAACATGCAATCATCGTTTTAATTCATATTACATGAAAGTAAATCATTACCATGGCTCTGGTGCCAGTTGTTGGAAATTATTTTACCATGATCTAGATTTACTAACAAGTATGTTGGATTAACAACCTAATATGAATTCTAAAACAATGAAAATAAACACATATAAAGTTAGAAAACCTTACAGTGGGTGCAGCGGAATAATATGACTCCTTCCGTTCAGATCTCTAGCCCTTGATTCCTTTCTGTAGCAGAGCATCACCAAGATCTGAACCTGGATCTTCTTTTCTCCTTCTTTGATGCAGAAATTCCATAGTCTTCCATACTATGATTGAGATACCACTTGATGTGTGTGGGCACTACTCATCTCACAAGGATTTCGAAATTTCTCTCTACTTTTCTCTCTCAATTTCGTGGCTTTATGCTCCATGTGATATGCAAGAGAAGAGAACAAGGGCTGCTATATATAGGGAGAAGGGAGAGTACAACTTTCCAAATAAAACAGTTTCCTTAATTACTGTGTAATCAATTAACTGCCTTATTTAGTGTGATTCACCACTTTCCTATTATAGCTAGGCTTTGATTAGCAATTACATGACAATTAAAAATAAAAATAATAATTGGGAAACACAAAGGGAGTGCTCGGCCATAGAGGGAAGGACCATATGAAATCGAGGACGAAATCGGCTCCGGCACTTACAAATTAAAAAGAATGGATGGAACCATTGTGCCAAGAGCCTGGAATGCCGATCACCTCAGAAAATATTACTAATAGCAAAAATATAACTTAGATTTTGTTCAAAGAGTTTGTACCGTCCAAATGTATACCTCCTCTACGTGTTGAAGAAAACTGAGTGCCTTAAAAACAAAGTTTCTATGCCACTCAGTGGGGTACTAGGGTATACCGCACGGACAGACAGAAAAACAAACTAAGTAAAATATCCTGACCCAAAGGGCAGGTCAAAAAGTGTGCACAAAAATAAAAAGCATAAGTATAAAAATCCTGATCCAAAGGACAGGTTAAAATGAGAAATATGTGACAAAAGAAAGATCACATATAAATATCCTCACCCAAAGGGCAGGTCATATACATACAAACGGCCCGGGGATAGGCCTTAAAAAATTGTCTCCCCTTCGAATAAAAACTGCTACCTAAATATATTGTTCTAAGGCAGCAGCAAATATGTACAAAGAAAAAAAAAAGAGATAATAATAATAAAAGAAGCGGGTGGAATCTTGGTTGTACTGGGTCAATCTCAAAGCAGCTCAGCCAATGCGCGGAGGAAGGCGAGGTCCAATACGCGCCTCTACCATGACATCAAGCTTCTTCTTCTTCTCCCGAAATTTGGCAATCATTTCCTCAGGTTTGGGATAGAAGGTAAGCTTGATATTTTGATCGTTGGTAGACCAAGCCATGTAGACTCCATCGTCGAAGCGCTTTGGGCACCGGCCGCAGGAAACAGGAGAAAGGAGCTCGGCTCTTTTTGCCTTCTTGATGGCTTGCTCCTTGAAGTCCCTGAGCTCCTTCAACTCCGCGGCTAGAGCGGCCTTGGACTCTATGTTCGCCTGGTGAGTTTCCTCTAAGGATCTCACCTTGGCAACCATTTCGTCCAAAGCTTCCCTGGCCTCCCGGAGCTCCCGCCTGGCCTTATCAGCAGCCTCGCCTTGTGTCCTCAGCTCCTCCTGATGCTGGGCCTCCAGCCTGTCCCTCCGCTGGGCCTCGTCCCGGATCATGGCCTCCGCTTGGGCCTCCCTCCGTTTGGCCTCCTCCTCATTGGCCTTGGCAGCCGCCTCCCGGCGCTCAGCAGCCTCCTGGTAGAGCTGCCTCTCCGCAGTGAGGTCCTGAAGGACCTTCCTGACGTCGTTCATGTCCCCAAAATCAGACAGAATGAAGCCATGATTAATGATGTTCTTGGAGAGGCGGCCAGCCTCAGCAGCAAGCTGAAAAACAATACAAGTGTAAGAAAGAATCCCCAAAAAAGAAAATTAAAGGGAAAAGCAAAATTACAAAGCACTTACCACAGTGAGGGAGTGGCAGAGGTCCTGGACCTGGAAGATAGAGTTCAGGGAGGCACAAGTCGCGAACCGCTTGGGCACACACCGGGTAAGCTGAGAAGCAAACTCACCAGTCATCTCCGCGGCGAAGGGAGCCAAGGTGGGCCCAAGGAAGCGATGGAACCAGCCCGACAGAGGGTCCAAGTTTAGGTCCCACGGATCCTGGTACTCCGGGTTGTTGATGGTTTCGTGCATCTCAACCCGCAGAACCCTCCTAAGGGCTTCCACCTCGGCAAACCCTCGGGAGTATTCGTCCATGGCATAGTTATGCTTGGCTATCCGGAGCTCTTGCCTCACCTCATCCCCAGGAACCGGAGTCAGCACAATGTTGGGAGGAGCATGATGTTCTTCCATGGGGGAGACCCCACCGTCGAGACCATGGGCAGGAGTGTCAGCTCTCCGAGGCCGCTTGGGCTCGTCCTGGGAAACCATCTTGCCCTTGCGCTTGCGAATCAGAGCAACCTCAGGCTCTTCTTCACCTTCTTCAGCGTCCCCAGGAAGAGCCCGGAGCTCTCCCGCGCCTTCTGCGACTTCCTCAGAAAAGCCCCATTGCTTTTCTTGACCTTACCTCCTCGTCATCCACTAAGTCAATAGTGTCAGGGGGAGCGCTGGAAGAGGCCTTTAGGGCAGGGGCCATTGGGGAAGAAGTAAAGGCCGGAGGAGCCTCAGGAGTATGAACTCCGGCAAGCTGGTCCAAGATGGCGTCCATGGAGGTACCTGTTTAACAAAAATAGGCAAGTGTTAGACATCCGTGGGAAACCACTTACACAAGATATGGCAAATAAGCTACTCCTACCCGGACTTCCTAATTCGGCCCTAGCAAAGTCCTGAACTTTAATGCTGGCAGCATCATCTCCGAGATAGCTGTCCGAAGGCCGGAACCAGCTGGATGTAATGTAAGCTGAAGGACCTAAGGGAACAGGTTCCGGAGGGCCAGAACCCATCCGGGACCGACCTAGAAAATCTCCTAAGTTTGAAAAGTAAAACTCCTTCAAACGATCCCCCCACCGATTCGAGGGCATCCTAAACCTATATAGACGCTCGTCGAACCCTACGAGCCTACGACTGGCATATTCGCAAACGGAAGGAACATAATGAATTATCAGAGGAGACTTACCGCCGGCACCGGAAGTGCTGGCACCAGGAGCCCCTGAGTTTGGCTCTGGAACCGAAGGCTGTGGCCTGGGAGCCCTTCTCTCCGAAGAATCCTCAATGCGAAGGGGCCTCCCGGCGGGACGATCTCCAATCTCTTCTTGAAGAATCTTGTCAAAAAATTTAGCCTCGGACTTCCCGGCAATCGCCTGGCTTCTTCTTACTACCGGACTCCCCACACGAAGTCCCCTCCCGGAGGCCGCCTGGGCTTGAGAGTATGCCTTCTCCTGGGCCTTCCGGTAGAGATAGTCCTGTTATTTCTTCTCTGCCGTGGTGATAATCTCGTCCCGGAAGGTCTTCTCCGCGACCGGCGCCCTTACATTGGGACAGGTGACCCGGGAGAGGTTAGAGTCCTCCACGGATTGATGCGGAAGGATAAGTTTGGCCTTCCTGCAGTTTTCTGTAGTGACCAAACCCCCGACGTCAAGGTCGGCTCGGTCATAGGAGGCAAAGGCCTGGGCCCTCCGGAGGAAGGTCTGTGTGGGGGCCGTCCGCTAATAGGGAGGGATCCTCACCCACTCGGTAAGGAGCTCCGGGTGGTCCATTGCCCTGAACCCGGAGGAAAAGAAAAAGCGATGGCGATACTCCTTGACGTGAGTCTGCCTATTATACGGAACCACCCCTTCGTTAGCAGGATGGATCCGGAACCCATAAAAACCGTCCTTAAGTTTGTCCCCCTTCTTGGGGACGGATACAAGTTCATAAAAATACAAAATTTCCGCCGGGCGGGGAGATCCCCATCTGCGGGCGGCATAAAAAATAAATAAGCCTGAGAGCAGGCGATAAGCTTGGGGAATGAGTTGGTATGGCGCAAGGCCGACAAAAACAAGAAAATTAACAAAGTAGTCTTGAAGAGGAAGCATGGCACCGGCCATCAGGTGCGTCTGGCTCCAGGCTCCGAAGCCGTCATAATTATGCTTGGGCGTCTCCGAGTCGCGAGGTGGCCGATGGTAGGTTCCTGATGTGGAAGGCTTGATCCCAGCAACTTCCACAATATTCTCCAGTTGATGGGGACAGGTTAAGGTGGAATGAAGCTCGGCCGCTTCCCATCCGGTCGCCCGGGACTTATACCCCTCCTGGGCAACGAGTCCCAAGGAGACCTCCTCTAGAGTATCCATGCGTTTCCCGCTTGTCTTTGAGGACTTCGCACCAGAGGCAGACATGGTCTATTCTGCGAGAAAAAAAAAAGAAAGAGAAAATTCCAGCAGTTAGGCCCCGTACCAAAACCTAAGTCAAGAAAACGGGAATGGGGGTCCCCTAACCGCTGGAAAGAGGCCCCCTCCGGACACGTGTCATACGGGAAACCCTAGAAAGATTCCCTGAACAAGTGTCGGGTGCAGTAAAATCGCAGAAGGTGGTTTTACACAATAAGGGAAACAGAAAGAAAAGACCCTATTCTATGCCCTAAACAAGCATTGAACGAAGAGCGTATGGTCTTCCACAATGAAAATGCACAATAATAACAGAGGCATGGTAATGGCAATCCTACAACTAAAGCAGTAAATACAAAACAAAATGCATGAAGGACTTAAACACTTGCATGCCCAGAAATCTCAAATGCGAACCCAGAAAAGAACAAACAGAACGAGTAAAAGCATGTCACTACCAAAGGATGCAAGAAACTTACAATGAAGTGTTGAACTGGGGGTCCTGATGTGAGTCGAGTAAAGACGAGAAGGACTGATAGCAGCAAGCAAGGAAGAACTGGGAAAATGGCAAAGTGTTCAAAGGTTTCGTGCTGGGTTTGAGAATTTTCTCTCTAGGAAATTCGAGCAAAGTTGGCAAGAAATGGGAAGTAACCGAAATGAAGGAAAGATGGTGGCTTTTATAGGCAAAAGTGCATGAGGAATAGGCGTCACCACCTACCAATCAAACGGTGGGGGAAACGCACGATTCGAATACCCAAAGATTAACGGGCCAGATTGATTGGCAATAAAGGCGGTGGAAACGTTTGAGTATCCGTCTGACACCATTAATGCGTCGCATCAATCAATGGGCATGAAACGAATCGACCTCTGCAAAAAGCGAATCGCTGCATTTAATGCCATCATTAAATACACCCTCACGCGCTCTAAGCCCGTGCCGAGAAACCGAGGAGTCAACCGGAGGCACCTGAGCAAGCCTTGGTTTATTTTTCAAGTAAACAAGGCTTGGGGGGTAAATGTTGCCCCTGATTTCGCCCAATATACTGTTGGAAATTATTTTACCAGGATCTAGATTTACTAACAAGTATGTTGGATTAACAACCTAATATGAATTCTAAAACAATGAAAATAAACACATATAAAGTTAGAAAACCTTACAGTGGGTGCAGCGGAATAATATGACTCCTTCCGTTCAGATCTCTAGCCCTTGATTCCTTTACGTAGCGAGCATCACCAAGATCTGAACCTGGATCTTCTTTTCTCCTTCTTTGATGCAGAAATTCCATAGTCTTCCATACTATGATTGAGATACCACTTGATGTGTGTGGGCACTACTGATCTCACAAGGATTTCGAAATTTCTCTCTATTTTTCTCTCTCAATTTCGTGGCTTTATGCTCCATATGATATGCAAGAGAAGAAAACAAGGGCTGCTATATATAGGGAGAAGGGAGAGTACAACTTTCCAAATAAAACAGTTTCCTTAATTACTGTGTAATCAATTAACTGCCTTATTTAGTGTGATTCACCACTTTCCTATTATAGCTAGGCTTTGATTAGCAATTACATGACAATTAAAAATAAAAATAATAATTGGGAAACACAAAGGGAGTGCTCGGCCATAGAGGGAATATGGGCCTCACTTGGATTTTGAAGTTTCCTCAATTTTATTTCAATTTCTCCAAAAATGCCATTTTTCCAATTCTAATCATTTAAATGCCAAAACTAATTATTTAATAACTAAAATAGATTATTAAATAATATTGTCATTTAAAATAATTATTAATTAGACATACAAAGTCTCTTAATTAATAATTAAACCTAGAAACCCTTTTATTTACGATTTCATCCTTAAACTGTGAGAATTCATAAAGTAGACATAGTCTAACTTTTAGAATTATAATTGATTAATTAAAATCAATTAACTGAGTCTTACAAGCAGTATGGCCTCAACTAGTATGGGGACCATGGGTCTATATAACCGAGCTTCCAATAAGTCGAACCGAATTTACCAAGTAAATTCCCTAACTTATTAATTCCTCATTGAATCCACACTTAGAACTTGGAATTGCACTCTCAGTCATATAGAAACGCTCTATATGTTCCACGATATAGACACGTCATTAGTTATCCATTGTTATAACCCTAATGTGATCAATGATCCTCTATATAGATGATTTACACTGTACATGATTAAATTACCGTAACACCCTACAATGTATTTTATCCTTAAAACACTTAACCCTGTATAAATGATATTTCACCTAAGTGAAATGAGATCTCCACCATTTATCTTCGTTTGGTTAAGCTCGAAGGAAATCATCCTTTACTTCTATTTGCCAAATAGAAGCTATAGATTCCATATTTATGTTAGCGCTCCCCCACTCAATTGCACTACCGTGTTCCCAAAATGTACGTATTGCCCAGACTAAAGATTAGGCTTAACTAACAAATCAAAGAACACGAATAATACTCTTGAAATTGAGCCTAACCATATCAGGATTTCGATCATGTGATCTAGGATCAACTTATGATATTGAATTGAATAGATATTTACGGTAAGTTTCAAAATCTAATTCAAAGTTCAATATCGGTCCATTTCGATGTATACTCCATACATCCGATACTGGTAAACTTTGCCAATGTCCTGGAAAGGACATAACACTTTTTCAAGGTGTAAGAATACCTATCGATGATTATACCATGTCAGTCTAAATCCAGTGTTCTGAAAAATCAGGGAATCTACTTTTGAACATATAATAAAGATTATATTCCACTGTGCTGACAACACTATAATCTTTAACCAACTCATATGTTCTGGACTTAAAAAGAATCATACATTATATACATATAATCATGAAATAAATCATGTGAACCATGCAACATAAAAATGTTATTTCTGATCTTTATTAATAAGTAAATCTGATTATATGAAATGGGTTTTATTTAGGGCATAAAACCCAACATATACGTGGACCAACCGGACAGGGACACGTGGATCAGACAATTCATAAATATTTGCTAAGTCTTTGTATGCTACCAGGAAACATCTTGGACATAGGTCCTGGAGGAGGCACTCGGAGTGCAAGGTGCTCCCGGAAGCTCGCATAGCATAAAGCCTCTCCGTGAGGTGTCAGACTTCTCCTGAGCAATCAAGTCGCATTAAATGTTGTATGCGAGGAAGCGTGTTGGGACTGCAACACGCAATAAAGTCTGACGGCACAACCTCCAACCAGCAGCGCCACAGTAATGATCATTTAAGTCTAGCGATGGCTACACTGCGAAGAGTCACATCAATCACAAGGCAAAAAGGACAATCTTCATAAAAACCCTACAGCACCTAGGGATTTGACCATGCATTACCCATGGTATATTCATTGGGAGTACCCAACTTTATGGATACTTACAGATACACTTGTAAGAACAATCCTAGGGATTACCCCACCAAAACACTATAAATACCCCCTCAAAGCTCATTAAATGGGATCGAGAATCTTGGGCTGCATATGAGCAAGAAGAGTAAATACTCACCAAGAACATTCTCTGTATTTATAAGGGTGACATTCTCCCAAGTATAAATTCTGTATTAAATACATCCATAAATAACAAAGACTCGTGGACTAAGGCTCATTAACGCCCCAACCACGTAAAAATCCTTCTCTCACTTTCTTACAGCTCAATAGTATAATCATATTTTATTAGTTGCCGAAAACCTCGGTCAACAATTATTATTATTATTATTATTATTATTATTATTATTATTATGTATTTAATAGATATATATATTTCAATATATATTTATAATAGGATTAATTTTTTCATCAATTAAATATATAATACAATTTAATTTGAAATCATATAATTTATTTTTACATATGAAAAATCATTTTGTTGGATAAAATAAGAAAGAGAAAAAAATAAGTAATCTGATAATAATAATAATAATAATAATAATAATAATAATAATAATAATAATAATAATAATAATAATCTGTCAAAAAAAAATAATAACAAAATAATAAGAAAGTCTTTTTCACTTAAATCAAATTTAAAAATTTCATAGCTAGGTCCCACTGCACTAATATGTCATTGAGAAAAGCACCTTATTTATTAAACAAAATAATGTTATATATTAATACTTATATTGTTAACGAACGATATTGTTAACGGAAAAATAGATGTTAAAATGGTGATATTAATTCATTAATGACTTGGACTATTTTAATTGGGTGGAGAGCAAAATGGACAGGAATCCTAGATAGAGGATACGCTTCCGGTGACTATGGTGGTGGTTTGGGAAAGGGTTGTGGTGATTTTGGTATTTGTTTTTTGTTATTTATGATGTTGTGCTGGCAGAGAAATCCATATATGGTATAAATGATGGTGGTGGCACTGGGGTTGTTTAGTTTTTTATATTTGTTTTTAATTTTTTTTACTTCGGTTCATAACCGAAGCAAAAGACCCATTAGTGTCATTGCACTACTATTTGCTTCGGCTATAAACTGAAGCAAAAACTTTTATTTTTTCTTCGGTTCATAACTGAAGTAAAAAATCAATTAGCGCCAGTTTATAAATGAAGTAAAAAATATCACTATTTGCGTCTACGGTTATAGCGTCGGTTACACCAACTGAAACAAATTCTTTATATGTCACTTAAAAATTGAAGGAAAAAGTCCTTTTTGTAGTAGGGAAACATAATTAATTAACACACATCTTCTAGCATTAGAAATGTGTCTAGTGCTCCAAAGTCTAATTCTAGACTTTGTCCCCATTATGGATGGTTATTCGTTGAATCGTTTAACACCGTAAAGATCTCAAAAGTTAAGTATTTTGTAAGTTTCCGTCTCTATCAGACTCTCCCCTAGGTGACTACTTAGAGATAAATTTATGAAGTATGAAACAATGGTAGAAGCTCATAAAATAAGAATAACCTTGACTCTCACCTACCAAGACAACGTTGGATTCTTCTTTTGATCGAATAAAAGGTTGCTAGAATGGTGTCCATTTTTGATGAGTTGACAACTCTATTCAATGAATGATATCTTTAACTCTCGCCTACCAAGACACTGTATCAGTTTGTTGGAAACCTTAGAACTTATTTAAGATATGATAGTTTTTGTAGTTTGACATGTCTTTGTTACTTGCTGAATGTATGATAATTTCTAAATTGTGTATGAATTGATATTGAACCATGTTATTTTCTGTTATTAATTGCAGTATAATTTTGAATCTTCATTGTTGGTCTAACTTAGTTTGTTATTTTAATGGGACAAATCACAAAGGATTGTCATCCATTAGACAAACAAGATAGTGTTAGGTCTCAATAGATAAGTATTTGTAAATGCAACATGTAGTTGTCCATCCAAAGATGACAACTTAGACTAGTATTTACAATATGAAACAATCAAAAAGATTATAAAATAAGAATGACTTTGACTCTCGCCTACTCAAATAGCGTTGGATTTTTATTTTAATCGAAATTATCCTTTAATGTTTCCTCTTAACTTTTTCATTTCGAATTTGCTTAAATAATATATCATTGGATGAATGGTTTATAAATCATATACTTATGATGTCATTCTAATTTCTCTTATGAAATTGAATGGCGCTGATGATTATATTCCTGACATTCTATCCCGAAATGATATATATCCTCAATCTTATAGAATCTCCTACTTGTATATGTTTTGTAACGCCCTAATCTATAGGAACGCCACGTGTGTGATTTTATAAAACTAGTTTAACACTAATATATTAATTTATTATTAAAAACTGTGAGGATAATAAAAACTTGACTAAAATAAAACACTAAAAACGGACATTATAACGGCAGTAAAAAGGAGTTTCGGGAATCCCTGTTATAAAAGATTTATCCAAAAGACGATATACAACAACAATTCAAAACACAATTCAAAATACAGCAGACACAGCCAGTCTAAAACAACTCAACACGCAGGCTGGTGGGGTCAATATGTACATTGCTGGAGAAGACCGCCATCTCATGGTTGTTCTAACTTTGCCTTGCCTTTACCTGCACTACAAAGCACCTGTGAGTCACAAAGACTCAGCAAGAAAAGTAATAAAGAATGATACATTAAATAACTAATTATACATTTCATTATCACAAAATGATTAAACTATAACATTCAACAGTAGGTAATATAATCAGTCATATGCATAGAAATAGATATGCTCATATATTTGCATTGCCTAATCAGGTAAGCCCGTGTCATAATGCAATATCATATATAATATCATTGCGCCACCTAATCAGGTGAGCCTGTGCCATAACTTGACACTAATATATCGTATCGTCTAATCAGACAATCTCGTACCTACGCTCGGTACTCATCATATGCCACTGACGCCCGTACCTTTGCCTCATACGTCGCCAGATATATTGCATCACCTAATCAGGTGAGACCATATATTGTACCCATAGTATCATTACATTATCATTGCCTAATCAGACAATCGATAATTTCAGAACATGTCATGCCATGTGGTACATTATACTTTTCTTACCTCAAGTTCCGGATCAGGTATGTTGGCCGACCTACTTGGAGAACGATCGATAATCTCGGGCCCTATGTCATAACAATAATAAATCAATAAGTATTTATCCCAAAACACTACTTAACACTCATGTAAGACAATCTAGGATTTTCTACTAAACTTCGTGGTATAAATACACTAAAATAAAACTTATATTTTGGCTCTAGAACATATACCATATCATAGAGCTCGTCGCAAGCTTCGAAATGGTATATAGAACATCCAAAACGGACACCCGAGTGAAAAGTTATGATAAAAATACGATTTCTGATCTCCTATGAATTTCTAAAAACTATGAAATACGAAAATCTCAATTTTCGCACTCACCGAAACACTACCAAAACTTATCCAAATCACTCCAAACTTCACAGGGCACATATATACCATGAATACTACCATTCTTATGTAACAGAAATTAAAATCGACCCTTTAAACAGAAAACGCCATTAACGCTCGGACTAAGCTTTTAAAAGTTCCAAACTCGATTTCTAACCCAAAATTACTTCAAATTCAGCAAGAAAATATCGGAACTAGTCCCATGACTACCCGAGAACAATCCTATAAGGTCGGAACCTTCATAACTATTCTAATTCACAAAATCCCTATACGAAACCAATTGTTATTAAACTTAAAACGAAATTAAACCTTACCTTAAGCTTCCCCGCTCTGAGAATTCACTATCCTGTTACTACCGGAGCTTAGATCGCTAAGTTTTGGATTGAAAATCAAAGAAAATGGGTATAAGGGGAGAAGGTTTTATTGAAGGAGAAGGAACGAGGGTTTCGTTCTTTCTTTTTTTTTTTCTGTTTCAGACTTATGTTATAACTTATATATAATATATATATATATATACTTCATTCAATGATTACTTTTCAACTTTTAAAACAAAATTATTATAATAATAATAATATAATAATAATAATAATTATAATAATATAATATAATATTAATATTAATAAAAATTTAATTATTAATAATTCTTATCATTTCTTAGCTACTAAGAAACTTCTACTTCTAGGGCACTACCTAAAATCTCATATACTCTTAATTATCTTAATATTTACATTATCAACTTATCACAATATTCTCACTAATTCTATCAATTAAACCTGTTATGACATTTCTGACCCCTGATCGAGTCTCCAAGGTTGCCAAATCTTAAAATATTTTTATTACACCAATAACTCATATTACATTCATATATGCCATATAAATCTCCATAATTTATAAATTATACTTATTTATCCACTTATAACAAATTTAAAATTTATGTTCAACTAGATTAGTAGGATCATAATCCCACTTATTACCTGATTAACCCATAATATAATTATAAACCCTAATTATTAACTATTAGGCTTATTGGGATATTACAACCATCCCCTCCTTATAAGAGTTTCGTCCTCGAAATTTACCTGAATAACTTGGGATACAACTCCCGCATCTGCGACTCTAATTCCCAAGTCGCTTCCTCAACTTTACTATTCCTCCATAGGCTTTAACCAGAGCGATCGTTTTATTTCGGAGTACTTTCTCCTTTCTGTCTAAGATCTGGATAGGTTGTTCATTATAAGATAAGTCTGTCTGGAGCTCAATATCATCGTAACTCAAAACATGTGTCGGATCTGACACGTACTTTCTCAACATAGAGATATGGAAGACATTATGCACCCCGGATAACGCGGGTGGTAAAGCTAATCGATAGGCCACTTGACCTATCCGCTCCAGTATCTCAAAAGGGCCCATGTATCTAGGGCTCAATTTTTCTTTCTTTCCAAATCTACGTACCCCTTTTATAGGTGATATTCGAAGAAATACAGAGTCTCCCACTTGAAATTCGATATCCCTACGCTTTGGATCAGCGTAGCTTTTCTGTCTACTTTGCGAAGCAAGCATAAGAGATCGAATCTTTTCAATGGCTTCACTGGTCCTTTGGACCAATTCAGGTCCAAGATAACGTCTCTCTCCAGCCTCATCCCAATGGATAGGCGATCGACATTTCCTACCATACAGTATCTCGTAAGGTGCCATACTAATGGTACTGTGATAACTGTTATTATATGAAAACTCAATCAAGGATAGGAACTTGCTCCAAGATCCTTCAAAATCTATTACACATGCTCGCAACATGTCTTCCAATATCTGAATGGTTCTTTCAGACCGACCATCTGTCTGAGGGTGAAAAGCTGTACTGAATCTCAACTTGGTTCCCATAGCTTTCTGTAAACTCTCCCAGAACTTGGAAGTAAATTTGGGATCACGATCTGAAACAATTGACTTTGGGGCACCATGGAGTCTCACTATTTCCTTAATGTATAATTTAGCATACTGTTCCACAGTATAAGTCACTCGCACAGGTAAAAAGTGCGCTGACTTGGTAAATCTATCCACTATCACCCATATGGAATCATATAACCCAGTAGTCCTAGGCAACCCCACTACAAAGTCCATATTTATGTCTTCCCATTTCCATTCAGGTATTCTCAAGGGCTGAAGTAAACCTGCCGGCCTTTGATGTTCAGCCTTAACCTGCTGACAAGTTAAACACTTTGAAACGTATTCAACAATATCACTCTTCATTCCCGGCCATCAATATATTGCCTTGGTGTAATGATACATCTTTGTTGTCCCCGGGTGTAGGGAATACGGAGTAATATGGAACTCATCAAGAATTTTGTTGGGTTTTATGCCCTAAATAAAACTCATTTCAATATAATCAGATTTACTTATTAATATAGATCAGAAATAACATTTAATGTTGCATGGTTCACATGATTTATTTCATGATTATATGTACATAATGTATAAATTCATCTGAAACCCTTTTCACATACTTGATCTTGTTTATTGTGTCGTCAACACATTGGAAAGTAAACATGATTATGTGAATAAAGTTTCCTAGATTTATCAGACATAGGGTTTTACTGATATGATAATCTACAACATAGTTTACTTGCATTTGGAGAAGTTCTATGTTCTTTCCAGAGCATTGGTTAAAGTAAAGCTCAGGTTGGATGCATGGAGTATGCATCGGAAGGGACCGATATTGAACTTTGACTTAGATTTATTAAACTTACCGTAATATCTATTCAAGTCAATATCGCCTAGTTGATCCTAGATCAAATGATCTTAATCCTGATAGGATTAGGCTCAATCTTGAGAGGCTATTCGTGTTCTTTGATTTGTTAGTTAAGCCTACTTTTAGGTCAGGGTGATACGTACATTTTGGGAACACGGTAGTGCAATTGAGTGGGAGCGCTATCATAAACATGGAATCTATAGCTTCTATCTGGCGAATAGTAAGCAAAGGATGATCTCCTTCGAGCTTGACCAAACGAACATAAATGGTGGAGTACTCATTTCACATAAGCTGAAATATCATTTATACGGGGTCAAGTGTTTTAAGGAATAAATACATTGTAGGGTGTAACGGTAATTTAATCCCTTTACAGTGTAGATCATTCATATAGAGGATCAGTGATCACATTAGGATTATAACAATGGATAACTAATGATGTGTCTATATGGTGGAACATATAGAGCATTCTATATACTGAGAGTGCAATTCTAAGTTCTATGCGTGGATTCAACGAAGAATTAATAAGTTAGTGAATTTTAGTGCTAAATTCTTGATCTACTTATTGGAAGCTCGGTTATATAGACCCATGGTGCCCCCACTAGTTGAGATAATATTGCTTGTAAGACTCATGTAATTGGTTTTGATTAATCAATTATAATTCACAAGTTAGACTATGTCTATTTGTGAAATTTTCACTAAGTAAGGGCGAAATTGTAAAGAAAGAGTTTATAGGGGCATATTTGTTAATTATGATACTTTGTATGGTTCAATTAATAAATATGATAAATGACAATATTATTTAATAATTATTTATAGTTATTAAATAGTTAGAATTGGCATTTAAATGTTTGAATTAGGAAATTGGCATTTTTGAGAAAATCAGATACAAAAGGTGTTAAAATTGCAAAATTGCAAAGCCCAAGGCCCAATCCACTAATGCTATGGCCGGCCACCTATGTAGCTATTTTAAGTTGATTTTTTCATTATTTTAATGCCAAATAATTCAAACCTAACCCTAGTGGAATGCTATAAATAGATAGTGAAGGCTTCAGGAAAATAACACTTTTCTTCAGACTTTCTGAATCAGAAAAAACTGAGCCTTCTCTCTCCCTATCTTTAGCTGACCACTCTCTCTCTTCTTCCTTAGAATTTCGAAATCCTTAGTGTATGAGTAGTGCCCACACACATCAAGTGATACCTCAATCATAGTGAGGAAGATCGTGAAGAAAGATCATCAGCAAAGGAGATTCAGCATCAAAGATTCAGAGAAAGAGATCCAGGTTCAGATATTGATAATGCTCTGCTACAGAAAGGAATCAAGGGCTAGATATCTGAACGGAAGGAGTCATTATATTCCGCTGCACCCAATGTAAGGTTTCTTAAACTTTATATGTGTTTATTTCATCGTTTTAGAAAGTTCATATTTAGGGTGTTAATAAACATACTTGTGAGTAGATCTAAGATCCTGGTAAAATAATTTCCAACAACTGGCCTCAGAGCCATGACCTTCCCTGATTGCATTAACACACAACCCAAACCTTGTCTTGAGGCATCACAATATATCACAAACTTTTCATCACCGACTGGCAGGCTTAGAACTGGTGCAGTAATCAATCTCTTCTTTAATTCTTGAAAGTTATTCTCGCATTTATCAGTCCACATAAACTTATAACTCTTTCGGGTCAGCTCGGTCAAAGGAGTAGCAATCTTAGCAAAACCTTCTACAAATCTCCTATAGTACCCAGCCAATCCTAAGAAACTTTTAACTTCAGTTTTTGTCTTAGGTTGTGGCCAATCTCGAACAGCTTCAATCTTCACTGGATCTACCAGAATCTCATCCTTACTTACCACGTGTCCTAAGAAACTCACTTTGGGCAACCAAAATTCGCACTTCTTGAACTTTGCATAAAGCTTGTGTTCTCGGAGACGCTGTAATACCATACGAAGGTGTTGTTCATGAGCTTCTTCGATTCAGAATAGACTAGAATGTCATCAATAAACACAATCACAAAGTTATCAAGGAAGTCCTTAAATACCCGATTCATTAAGTCCATAAATGCTGCTAGTGCATTAGTCAAACCGAAGGACATCACTAAACACTCGTAGTGCCCATATCGAGTACGAAAAGCAATTTTGGGAATATCCTCTTCCCGAATCCTCAACTGGTGATAACCAGATCGAAGGTCAATCTTGGAGAAGATGGTCTTTCCCTGTAACTGATCAAACAAATCATCTATCCTTGGCAAAGGATATTTGCTCTTTATTGTCAACTTGTTCAATTCACGATAATCAATGCACATACGTAACGACCCATCCTTCTTCTTGACAAACAAAACTGGTGCACCCCAAGGAGAGGTACTCAGCCTCGTGAATCGTAGATCAAGTAGGTTTTGTAATTGGACTTTCAATTCTTTCAATTCTGCCGGTGCCATTCTATATGGAGCCTCAAAAACTGGTTCAGCCCCAGGTACTAATTCAATTTCGAAGTCAATCTCTCTCTTTGGTGGTAATCCTGGTAACTCTTCCGGGAATACATCCAGAAATTCACATACTACTCAAACCCTTTCCGGTCCCTCAGGTGTATCTTTTGTGGTATCCAACACACTAGCCAGGTCCTAAGTGTCGATATCAATGGAATCCGAGATCCTCGCACCTTTCCCATAAAAACAAATGGGATCTCACCCTCTGGTTTAAAAGTCACCATCTTTCGCTTACAATCTATAGTAGCATTGTACTTAGTCAACCAATCCATTCCCAGGATTGCATCAAAATCTTCTAAGTCTAATTCAATCAGATCCACTGACAATTCTCTCCCTTCTACTAACACTGGGAGAGACCTTACCCACCTCCTGGAGATTACCACTTCTCCAGTAGGTAACAAGGTACCAAATCCACCAGATATGACATCAGATGGCCTACTCAATTTTTCAATGATTCTACTAGAAATATATGAATGTGTAGCACCAGAATCAATCAAAATAGTAAACATAATACCACCAATAGATATCTCACCTGTAACAGTCGAAGGGCCAACGTCAAAATCTGCTTGGGTCAAAGCAAACACCTGAGCAGGAACCATAGGACTCTCTTTCTTAGCCTCGGGCTTCTGTAGCTGTGGATAGTTGTTCTTGAAATGGCCTACTACTCCACATTGGTAGCAAACTCTAGACCAGCATTCACCCAAGTGATGTCTCTTGCATTTTGGGCATTCAGGGTAAGGCTACCAAACCTCATTTCTGCCCCGACGAAGGCCCTGGTTATTTTGAAACTTTTTGTTTGGACCCACAACCGGTGGTCCATCTGGTTTCCTTTTTCGGTCATTGGGGCTAAAGCTTTTACTCACTTCAATACCAGATGAGGTCTTCCACGCGTCCTTCCCCTGAGTACTCTTTTTAAGAATCAGGCTTTCAGCCCCCTCAGCAGTGAGAGCTAAGTCCACAATCTGAGGATAAGTCTTCACGACCCCTGATTGTTTGGCTGCCATAATCACATCTCTAGCAATATACTCTTCAAGACCTCTGATGAACTTAGCTTTTCTTGCAGCATCACTGGCCACTTCATTAGAAGAAAACTTGGCTAGCCTATCAAACTTGGTAGCATATTCAGTCACAGTCATGCTACCTTGAACTAATCGTGCGAACTCTTCAGCTTGAGCGGCACGAATAGATTCATTATAATATTTCTCATAAAACAGTGCCCTGAATACATCCCAGGTCATAGTATTCAGATTATGACCTTGGGAAACAATCTCCCACCATATCCGGGCATCATCCTGTAACATATAAATAGCACATCGTACCCGGTCATTATCTTATACCCGCATAAAATCAAAGATAGAAGCAACCATAGTCATCCACTGTTCTGCTTTAAGTGGGTCTGGGCCACCCTCAAACACAGGTGGGTTTTGTTTCCTGAACCGCTCATAAATTGGTTCCATACGATCCCCCATATTCGGTGGCACTACCTGAGGTGCCAGTATAGGTGCAGGACGAGCCTGTTGCTCTCTCAGGTCTCGAATCTGCTCCCCTTGCTGCCTAATCGTCTCTTAGGGGTGTTCATTGGATCACATCCAATGGATTTGGACCCATCCAATCCAATCCAATTATTTATTGGATATTGGATTTTTCCATCCGATCCAATCCGATTGAATTGAGTCATCCGATCCGATCCGATCCAATGGATGTATTGGATTGGATCGGTTCCATCCATTGGATGCATTAACTGGTTTTTTATTAGATTGGATTGGATCCATCCAATGGATCCCATGGATGAATCCAATCCATTTTAACCACTATTTAGGCTAATTTCATTAAAAAAATATATATATGAAAAAAACATAATTTAAAACCTAATAATCTAGCCTAAATAATAAAATAATATATAAAATATTAAATAAAATAATTAAATATATAAAATTATAAATATTAAATATGATTGGATGGACATTGGATGATATTGGATTGGATTGGATCGGTTATCCATTGGATCGGATGTCTCATCCAACATCCGATCCGATCCAATTGGATTTTTAAAATTTGCATCCGATTCGATCCAATTTTTTTGGATATCCGATTCTACTGGATCGGTTGGGATTGGATCGGTCGGTTGGAATTGGATTGGATGACTTTCTACACACCCCTATCGTCTCTTGCATGGCAGCAAAGAGTTGTTCCTAGTTCTGAGGGGGTGGAGGATGCTCTTCCCCACCACCTACCCCGAGTTCCAGCTCGCGGTTTAAACGGCCAGATCGCCACTGCATGATCCAATATCCTGTAACCCAAAACCTCAACCATTTAGATTTTAAACAATATCAACATCAATATGCATATGGTATTCACACACTACTTCTTCCCATCATACACTAAAATTTTCTAAACAGATAAGGCAATAGCAAATAACATAAACACTTACTATACCATGAGTCGACCTGTCTTCGCAGCAAATGTACATATTCAACCAGTCTTCAGGACCTTTAAAACCATGGCTGCTCTGATACCAAGTTGTAACGCCCTAATCTATAGGAACGCCACGTGTGTGATTTTATAAAACTAGTTTAACACTAATATATTAATTTATTATTAAAAACTGTGAGGATAATAAAAACTTGACTAAAATAAAACACTAAAAACGGACATTATAACGGCAGTAAAAAGGAGTTCCGGGAATCCCTGTTATAAAAGATTTATCCAAAAGACGATATACAACAACAATTTAAAACACAATTCAAAATACAGCAGACACAGCCAGTCTAAAAAAACTCAACACGCAGGCTGGTGGGGTCAATATGTACATTGCTGGAGAAGACCGCCATCTCATGGTTGTTCTAACTTTGCCTTGCCTTACCTGCACCACAAAGCACCCGTGAGTCACAAAGACTCAGCAAGAAAAGTAATAAAGAATGATACATTAAATAACTAATTATACATTTCATTATCACAAAATGATTAAACTATAACATTCAACAGTAGGTAATATAATCAGTCATATGCATAGAAATAGATATGCTCATATATTTGTATTGCCTAATCAGGTAAGCCTGTGTCATAATACAATATCATATATAATATCATTGCGCCACCTAATCAGGTGAGCCTGTGCCACAACTTGACACTAATATATCGTATCGTCTAATCAGACAATCTCTGTAACACCCTAACTACCTTAGGCGTATTACGTGATTTTTAAACGTACTGTGCAGCTCGTTGCTAATCAACGAGGTTTATGAAAAAACGTGATTAATTAAAATTTTGCTTTTTTAATTAAACTTATAAAATCATATTACAAAAGACTCGGGATCCCGATTATAAAAATATTTACAAAAAGTTTAACTGTTTAACTATTACATAAAATTAAAAGTCGTCTAACGACCAGTTACAAAATTCAGCCTTGCTGTCCCGAGGATCGTACGCTCCAGGCCTAACCGCCCCGACATGTACAATCTCATAAGCTCGCTCACGGTCCATCAGCTATAGCCTTGCCTTTACCTACACATGAACATAAACTGTGAGTCGACAGACTCAGTAAGAAAAGCATAATAATATCATACATAACTCTAACTGCCGTGTCCAACACGATACTGAGTCCCGCTACTGCCATGTCCAACATGGTACTGAGCCACTACTGCCATGTCCAACATGGTACTGAGTTTTGAACGTTCACAGGGACGGTACTATTGACAAGTATCCTCCTGATCGGTCGAACCGGTCATACTCCGCCGTTGGTCATACTCCACTGTACCGACGGGATAGGTCAATAAGATCGAACCAACAACCAAATGTCGACTGATCGGTCAAACCGGTCATACTCCGCTGCTGGTCATACTCCGGACTCGTACCGACGTGACGGGGTTGGATGGTTCGAAGCCTATATACATAACTAATGTAAACTAGCGTGCTTCCTACATGCACGCTAAACATGTAATCTACATATGCATACCGTTATACTAATCTTACACGGATTCCGATTTCGTGTGTGCTGTCAACCTGACTGGAACTGAAGCTGAGCGGCGGATTACTGGCTCCTAAACCATAAAAATCACAACGCTATAAGTGACACGCTAAATCACTTCCCGGGGACTAAAACTTGGAACTAAAAGTTTCCCTATCGATAAAAAGCATGGCAATACCCCTAAAAACATAAAAACGAGGAAAACTAGGGTTCTGAAAAATTTCCCAACCGGCAGACCGGTTGCCCAACCGGAATTCCGGTTCTGGGAATTACTGAACCCTCATCCGGAATTCCGGATGCACAACCGGAATTCCGGTTCCTCGCAGGCAGCAAACCAAATTTTTCATAACTCGACCAATTCAACCCCAATTGGTCCCAAACTTTCCAGACCTGTTCTAAACTATCCCTAGAACATATCCAAGGCATCAAAACCACCCAGAAACCTCAAACATGAAAAATGCCATTGGAGCTCAAGCTTGAGTTCTAAACTCAAACTTGAGCAAAAACACCTAAACATGCATTTCACTAGCTTAATTCAACTTAATCAAGCTTATCTAAGCCTCTGAAAAACAATTAAAAACAACAGCAACATCACAGAACAGATTCACAATAATTCATGTTGAAAAATCAAACTTTTGCATAATAAACCTCTAGCATGCTCAACCTAGGAATCATACTTCACAAGAGCTTAATTACCTACTAAAAATCATGCTTTAAACCACAGAAAACATCAACAAAATACAGCAGCAACAACCTCAATTAATCATGCATGCATCATCATTTTCATCATTTTTTTCCAACAATTAAAGAGAAAAAGTTAGAGATTACATACCACAAACAATAATTCACAAATATAGGTTGAATCAAGCTTGAAAAACCCAGCCTTTGAATCCCAAAACCCAGCCGAAAATGAGAAGGAAAAAGAGAGGTTTTGAAGGCTTTTCTTTGAAATTTTTCTTTCTTTTCTTTACTTAATGATTTTTTTGATAAAAAGAGAAAATAACATATAACACATACACTATTCATTTCAGCCAAATAAACACTTAAATAATTATTTATTTTCCATTTCATAAAATCACAAAAGACAAAATACTAATGGGGCAAAAAGACCATTTTGCCCCTCCACCTTAAAACCACATAAATCATACTAAAGGGGTATTTTTGGGAAATTCTAAATTCCCGGCCATTCCCGACATTCCCAATGTCTAACACCCGTCCCCCAAACTACTAACATGCTAAGTTGTGATTTCTACTGAGCCAAACGCCGAGTTCCAAAATACCGGACACCGGAAATGCAAAATATGCAAGCTACTGAATAACATAAATAACAGTAATAAATTATTTAAATAGCTATAAATAATTCCATAATTAAACATAAACAACTGCTAATTTCCAAATTAACTAAGCGGGCTTTACAACTATTCCCCCCTTAAAAGGATTTCGTCCCCGAAATCTAACCTGAATAACTCTGGATATTGAGCTCTCATATCTGACTCTAGCTCCCAGGTGGCTTCTTCCACCTTACTGTTTCTCCAGAGAACCTTGACAAATGCTATGGTCTTATTCCGAAGGACTTTATCCTTTCTATCCAGGATCTGCACTGGCTGTTCCTCATAGGTCATGTCTGGCTGAAGCTGAAGACTCTCATAACTGAGTATATGAGAGGGGTCTGAAACGTATTTTCTCAACATTGAGACATGGAATACGTTGTGCACTGCTGATAAGGCTGGAGGCAATGCTAACCGATATGCCACTTGACCTATCTTCTTGAGAATCTCGAAAGGTCCTGTAAATCTAGGGCATAACTTGCCTCTTTTCCCGAAACGTTTAATCCCCTTCATCGGAGATACCCGTAAAAATACATGTTCCCCTACTTGGAACTCAACATCTCTGCGTTTCGGATCTGCGTAACTCTTCTGTCTGCTCTGTGAGGCAAGCATTCTAGCTTTTATCTTTTCTATTGCCTCATTGGTCCGCTGAACTGACTCTGGACCTAGGTATTTCCTCTCCCCTGTCTCATCCCAGTGGATAGGGGATCTGCATTTCCTACCGTACAACAGTTCATAGGGAGCCATCCCTATCGTACTCTGATAACTGTTGTTGTAAGAGAATTCTATCAACGGTAGATACTTACTCCATGAGCCTTCAAAGTCCATAACACAGGCTCTCAACATATCCTCCAATATCTGGATTGTCCTTTCGGACTGACCATCTGTCTGAGGATGGAATGCTGTACTGAATTTTAGCTTTGTACCCATTGCCCGTTGCAAACTTTGCCAAAATTTGGAGGTGAACTTCGGATCCCTGTCCGAAACTATAGACTTCGGTACCCCGTGAAGTCTCACTATCTCTCTGATATACAGTTCTACCAACTGATCCACTGAAAATGTTGTTCTAACCGGCAGAAAGTGAGCAGATTTCGTAAATCGATCCACCACTACCCAGATGGAATCAAATAAACCCGTGGTCCTAGGTAACCCGACCACAAAATCCATTGTAATATCCTCCCATTTCCATTCTGGTAGGGTTAGAGGCTGCAACAACCCTGCTGGTCTCTGATGTTCAGCCTTAATCTGCTGACATGTGAGGCATCTCGATACGAATTCTACTAAATTCTTCTTCATACCGCTCCACCAGAAGTACGGTTTCAAATCTTGGTACATCTTGGTGGTGCCGGGATGCAGAGAATACGGGGTAGAATGAGCCTCCTCAAAGATCTCATTTCTCAGTTCCACACTGTTCGGAACACAAACCCTGGCTTTATACAAAAGCATCCCACTATCTGACACTGAAAAGTCCTTGGCTTGACCAGCCAACACCTCATCTCGGATTTTCACTAACTCCGGATCTGTCATCTGAGCGACTTTTATTCTTTCCAACAGATCAGATTGCAGCGTCAAGTTGTGAAGCTGACCTATCACAAACTCAATGCTGGATCTAACCATATCCTCTGCTAGCTGAGGTGAGATCTGAACCATGTTAGCTACTTGCCCGGGACCCTTCCTGCTCAGGGCATCGGCCACTACATTGGCTTTTCTGGGATGATAGAGGATCTCACAATCGTAATCCTTCACTAATTCCAACCAACGCCTTTGTCTCATGTTCAAATCTTTCTGAGTAAAGAAATACTTGAGACTTTTATGGTCGGTATAGATCTCACACTTCTCCCCGTAAAGGTAATGCCGCCAAATTTTCAGTGCAAAAACCACTGCGACCAATTCTAAATCATGAGTCGGGTATCGCTGTTCATAATCCTTTAACTGACGGGAGGCATAAGCGATAACCCGATCGGCTTGCATCAATACACACCCCAAACCCTGTTTGGATGCGTCACAGTAGACTACGAACTTCTCCTTGTCCGAACGCAAAGCTAGCACTGGAGCAGTAATCAATCTCTGCTTCAGCTCCTGAAAGCTAGCTTCACATTTATCTGACCAGATAAATCGCTGATTCTTCTTTGTAAGCTCGGTTAGGGGCATTGAAATTTTGGAGAACCCCTCCACGAACCTACGGTAGTACCCAGCTAATCCCAAGAAGCTTCGATCTACATCCTTGTCTTCGGTCTCGGCCAATCCACGACGGATTCAATCTTCCCGGGATCCACCTTGATCCCATCTTTACTCACAATGTGCCCTAGGAAGGACACCCGAGACAACCGAACTCACATTTCTTGAACTTGGCGTAAAGCTTATGTTCTCGAAGTCGTTGCGGTACCATGCGAAGATGTAACTCATGCTCCTCTTCGATTGAGAGTACACGAGGATGTCGTCGATAAACACAATCACACGGATATCGAGGAAATCCTTGAATACTCTATTCATCGTGTCCATGAATCTTTGCGGGAGCATTGGTTAGTCCGAATGACATAACCAGAAACTCGTAATGTCCATACCTAGTGCGGAAAGCCGTCTTCGGAATGTCCTCCTCTCGGATTCTCAACTGATGATAACCCGAACGGAGATCAATCTTAGAAAAGACCGTCTTCCCCTGAAGCTGATCGAACAGGTCATCGATCCTAGGTAATGGATATTTATTCTTCACCGTCAGCTTGTTCAACTCTCTGTAGTCGATGCACATCCTCATAGATCCATCCTTCTTCTTGACGAACAAAACCGGGGCTCCCCAGGGTGACACACTGGGCCGAATGAACCCTATGTCAAGCAACCCTTGGAGCTGAATCTTTAATTCCTTAAGTTCGGTGGAGCCATCCTATACGGGGCTTTGGAAACCGGATCCACCCCTGGTGCCAAGTCAATCACGAAGTCAATCTCCCGCTGAGGTGGTAACCCTGGAAGTTCTTCGGGAAAAACGTCCAAAAATTCCCGAACCACTCTGATGTCCTCTGGCCGAATGGTGTCTGGCCGAATGGTGTCCACCACCACGGCCAGAAACCCTAAGCACCCGCCGTGCAATAATTCTCTCGCTGACATAGCCGAGATCACCGGGATCCGAGATCCCTGAACTGAACCCACAAATACAAACGGTTCTTCACTTTCCAGTTGGAAGACCACCATCTTCCTTTTACGATCCAATGCTCGCCGAATATTTAGATAGGAAATCCATTCCTAAAATAATATCAAATTCGACTAAGCTCATCTCTATCAGATCAGCGCTTAACTCTCTACCATCTATCCTGATCGGCATAGACCTAATCCACCTATTGGAGATAACCAATTCTCCGCTGTGTAATGTGGTTCCAAACCCTGATTCATATCTATCAAAGGGTCTACCCAATTTACTAAAGACTCTGGCCGCCACATAGGAATGTGTAGCCCCAGAATCAAACAGCACTGAATATAGTGAGTTGTTAATAGAAAGCTGACCTGTGACTACTGATGGGCTGGCATCTGCATCGGCTGCGTGATAGCGAACACCCCGGCCGGGAGTGGGTATCGCCGGAGCTCTCGGTGCCTCAGTCGGAGCCGGGGACATTCCCTCTTGAAGTGTCCGGGCATGCCACAATGAAAGCATCACGACCTTTGCACTCACCCCGATGGTGCCTCTTGCGGCTAGGGCACTCGGGATAGGAGAATCGGGTCTCGCACCACCGGGACGACTCCTCTCGTTCGGTTCCCCGAACCTCTTGTTCGACTCGAGCCGCCGAAGCGATGGGTGCTCTCTTCCTCCGATCAATGGCCGAACCACTACTCCCCGCTATAGCCTCGATGCGGGAGGGGTAGGAGCCCCGCCACCCACCGAGTACCGGGCCGATTCGACATGCACCCCACCGCGCCCTCGGCTCGCGGTGCCTTCTCCACCATCCGAGCATAGGTGGTGCTGTCGTCGGTGGTAATCATCCGATCATGCCTGATCTTGGGATTCAACCCGTCCAGATACTTCTCCTTCTTGCTGAAGTCGGTCGGCACAATTCCCGAGGCTAACCTCGCCAACCGATCAAACTGAGTAGTATACTCAGTGACGCTCATGTTCTCCCGCTGGGTCAGGTGAACGAACTCTTTCCTCTTGGCGCTTCTGACCGCCTCATTGTAATACTTTGCGTTGAAGAGTTCTTGGAACCTTTCCCAGGTCATGGTGGTGACGTCATGGATCTGAGACACCATGTCCCACCATACCAAAGCGTCCTCCTGGAACTGAAACGTGGCGCACACCACTCTGTCGTTACCGGTGACACCCATGAAATTCGCATCTTGGTGATCACCGTCGCCCACTGTTCGGCTTTCATCACGTCCGGACCTCCCAGGAATACGGAGGTGCTTGCTTCCGAACCGCTCATACAATGGTTCCAATCTATGGGCCGCCACCACTATCTCGGCACGGGCGGCGGGGCGGGTGCCACCGGAACTATGGGCACGAACCTGGCAGGAGCACCCCGCCGTCTCAACCTCTCGAATCTCGAGGTCTTGTTCTTCGATCCGGGCTTGCATTTCCGCAAACCGCAACTCCCGGGCCGGGGCTCCCCGATCGGCCGGGGAGCCCGGCAGCCTGTGGCTGCTTCTCATCACCCCGGCCACGAGCCCTGCCTCGGGGACCTCTACCACGGCCCCTAGCAGGTGGGGGAAACTGAGCTCCCTGTCCTTGATTCGACCCCACGGAATTGCCCTGACTCCTGGTAGTCCGCCTGGCGTCCATCTGATTAGAACCGCCTGCGAAACCAAGAGTTGGCATATCAGGTCGTATTCAAGGCGAGCTTACTAATGCCGCTTAATTTGGAAATTAAAAACGAAACATGCGCCTATTCTACTATCAGGCTACTAACATGCTTCCTAACAGGCTTTTCTTTTTCATAACTGAATAAAATAAACTACTAAAGCAATAAAGGCTTACTGAACCGTGAACCGAGCTAACTGCTGATGATGATTGTACATGTCGTGACGATCTTCGGAAGACAACCTGGCGGCTCTGATACCAAATTGTAACACCCTAACTACCTTAGGCGTATTACGTGATTTTTAAACGTACTGTGCAGCTCGTTGCTAATCAACGAGGTTTATGAAAAAACGTGATTAATTAAAATTTTGCTTTTTTAATTAAACTTATAAAATCATATTACAAAAGACTCGGGATCCCGATTATAAAAATATTTACAAAAAGTTTAACTGTTTAACTATTACATAAAATTAAAAGTCGTCTAACGACCAGTTACAAAATTCAGCTTTGCTGTCCCGAGGATCGTACGCTCCAGGCCTAACCGCCCCGACATGTACAATCTCATAAGCTCGCTCACGGTCCATCAGCTATAGCCTTGCCTTTACCTACACATGAACATAAACTGTGAGTCGACGGACTCGCAAGAAAAGCATAATAATATCATACATAACTCTAACTGCCGTGTCCAACACGATACTGAGTCCCGCTACTGCCATGTCCAACATGGTACTGAGCCACTACTGCCATGTCCAACATGGTACTGAGTTTTGAACGTTCACAGGGACGGTACTATTGACAAGTATCCTCCTGATCGGTCGAACCGGTCATACTCCGCCGCCGGTCATACTCCAAGCTGTACCGACGGGATAGGTCAATAGCACCGAACCACCAACCAAATGTCACTGATCGATCAAACCGGTCATACTCCGCCGCCGGTCATACTCCACCGTACCGACGTGACAGGGTTGGATGGTTCGAAGCCTATATACATAACTAATGTAAACTAGCAGGCTTCCTACATGCACGCTAAACATGTAATCTACATATGCATACTGTTATACTAATCTTACCTGGATTCCGATTTCAGGTGTGCGGCCAACCCGACCGGAACCGAAGCCGAGCGGATTACATCGGCTCCTAAACCATAAAAATCACAACGCTATAAGTGACACGCTAAATCACTTCCGGGGACTAAAACTTGGAACTAAAAGTTTCCCTATCGATAAAAAGCATGGCAATACCCCTAAAAACATAAAAACGAGGAAAACTAGGGTTACGAAAATTCCCCAACCTACAGACCGGTTGCCCAACCGAATTCGGTTCTGGGAATTACTGAACCCTCATCCGGAATTCCGGATGCACAACCGGAATTCCGGTTCCTCGCAGGCAGCAAACCAAATTTTTCATAACTCGACCAATTCAACCCCAATTGGTCCCAAACTTTCCAGACCTGTTCTAAACTATCCCTAGAACATATCCAAGGCATCAAAACCACCCAGAAACCTCAAACATGAAAAATGCCATTGGAGCTCAAGCTTGAGTTCTAAACTCAAACTTGAGCAAAAACACCTAAACATGCATTTCACTAGCTTAATTCAACTTAATCAAGCTTATCTAAGCCTCTGAAAAACAATTAAAAACAACAGCAACATCACAGAACAGATTCACAATAATTCATGTTGAAAAATCAAACTTTTGCATAATAAACCTCTAGCATGCTCAACCTAGGAATCATACTTCACAAGAGCTTAATTACCTACTAAAAATCATGCTTTAAACCACAGAAAACATCAACAAAATACAGCAGCAACAACCTCAATTAATCATGCATGCATCATCATTTTCATCATTTTTTTCCAACAATTAAAGAGAAAAAGTTAGAGATTACATACCACAAACAATAATTCACAAATATAGGTTGAATCAAGCTTGAAAAACCCAGCCTTTGAATCCCAAAACCCAGCCGAAAATGAGAAGGAAAAAGAGAGGTTTTGAAGGCTTTTCTTTGAAATTTTTCTTTCTTTTCTTTACTTAATGATTTTTTTGATAAAAAGAGAAAATAACATATAACACATACACTATTCATTTCAGCCAAATAAACACTTAAATAATTATTTATTTTCCATTTCATAAAATCACAAAAGACAAAATACTAATGGGGCAAAAAGACCATTTTGCCCCTCCACCTTAAAACCACATAAATCATACTAAAGGGGTATTTTTGGGAAATTCTAAATTCCCGGCCATTCCCGACATTCCCAATGTCTAACACCCGTCCCCCAAACTACTAACATGCTAAGTTGTGATTTCTACTGAGCCAAACGCCGAGTTCCAAAATACCGGACACCGGAAATGCAAAATATGCAAGCTACTGAATAACATAAATAACAGTAATAAATTATTTAAATAGCTATAAATAATTCCATAATTAAACATAAACAACTGCTAATTTCCAAATTAACTAAGCGGGCTTTACAATCTCGTACCTACGCTCGGTACTCATCATATGCCACTGACGCCCGTACCTTTGCCTCGTACGTCGCCAGATATATTGCATCACCTAATCAGGTGAGACCATATATTGTACCCATAGTATCATTACATTATCATTGCCTAATCAGACAATCGGTAATTTCAGAACATGTCATGCCATGTGGTACATTATACTTTTCTTACCTCAAGTTCCGAATCAGGTATGTTGGCCGACCTACTTGGAGAACGATCGATAATCTCGGGCCCTATGTCATAACAATAATAAATCAATAAGTATTTATCCCAAAACACTACTTAACACTCACGTAAGACAATCTAGGATTTTCTACTAAATTTCGTGGTGTAAATACACTAAAATAAAACTTATATTTTGGCTCTAGAACATATACCATATCATAGAGCTCGTCGCAAGCTTCGAAATGGTATATAGAACGTCCAAAACGGACACTCGAGTGAAAAGTTATAATAAAAATACGATTTCTGATCTCCTATGAATTTCTAAAAACTATGAAATACGAAAATCTCAATTTTCGCACTCACCGAACACTACCAAAACTTATCCAAATCACTCCAAACTTCACAGGGCACATATATACCATGAATACTACCATTCTTATGTAACAGAAATTAAAATTGACCCTTTAAACAGAAAATGCCATTAACGCTCGGACTAAGCTTTTAAAAGTTCAAAACTCGATTTCTAACCCAAAATTACTTTAAATTCAGCAAGAAAATATCGGAACTAGTCCCATGACTACCCGAGAACAATCCTATAAGGTCAGAACCTTCATAACTATTCTAATTCACAAAACCCCTATACGAAACCAATTGTTATTAAACTTAAAACGAAATTAAACCTTACCTTAAGCTTTCCCGCTCTGAGAATTCACTATCCTGCTACTACCGGAGCTTAAATCACTAAGTTTTGGATTGAAAATCAAAGAAATGAGTATAAGGGGAGAAGGTTTTATTGAAGGAGAAGGAACGAGGGTTTCGTTCTTTTTTTTTTTTCTGTTTCAGACTTATGTTATAACTTATATATAATATATATATACTTCATTCAACGATTACTTTTCAAATTTTAAAACAAAATTATTATAATAATAATAATAATAATAATAATAATAATAATAATAATAATAATATAATATAATAATAATATTAATAAAAACTTAATTATTAATAATTATCTTATCATTTCTTAGCTACTAAGAAACTTCTACTTCTAGGGCGCTACCTAAAATCTCATATACTCTTAATTATCTTAATATTTACATTATCAACTTATCACAATATTCCCACTAATTCTATCAATTAAGCCTGTTATGACATTTCTGACCCCTGATTGAGTCTCCAAGGTCGCCAAAACTGAAAATATTTTTATTACACCAATAACTCATATTACATTCACATATGCCATATAAATCTCCATAATTTATAAATTATACTTATTTATCCACTTATAACAAATTTAAAATTTATGTTCAACTAGATTTGTAGGATCATAATCCCACTTATTACCTGATTAACCCATAATATAATTATAAACCCTAATTATTAACTATTAGGCTTATTGGGATATTACATGTTTACTTTAAGCAACTTAAACTTAAATTTAGATTAGTAGTGGTGGTCCAAGCTAGAATAATTACTCATGTATATTTCGTATAAATTAAAGTCTTTGACTTTAAATTTTAGATTCCAAATAGAAATTTTAAATTTCAGTTTCCTAGAATACATTGGACAATATAGTATGACTTTCACAAGTTTTAATATCCATTTTCTATCAATGGATTCTAACTGTATGTTTATATATGGAATATGAGTTTTAGTATTCTGTGACCAGGATCCACTTGGACTATTCTAAGAACTCTTTACTGTAACTAGACCTAAGTCATCAAAAGACCATAACCATATTTTAGTATCTATGGCATTTGCATCTTGTTTATAGTATTTTTGACAAGATCATTCTCTGCAAAGAGAAAATATGCCTACATTCACTTGAAAGTAAGATCATCTATATTCGAAAATATGGATGTACATTTAGGGGTGGATATGAGTTTTCGCTATATTCTTAAGACAATCACTCTAGATTTTACCTTATGCAATGAAATTTGAAATGTTTGAGAAATTTCATGAATTTCTAGCAAAGTTGGAAAAACATTAAGGTAAGTGGTTAAAGATCTTGCGAACTGATAGGGGTGGAGAAATATTTGGATATGCAGTTCAAAGATCATTAAGTTGAACTTTGAATTGTCTTCGAACTTACCTCCCTAGAAATTCAGTTTGCATATTGATGATAGTATAAGGTTTATGATTAGTTACTAGCAATTGCCTAAGTCCTTCTAGGGATATATCCTAGTGATAAGAAAATTTCAGAATGATAGAATGGTTGTGTACTTAGTGTAAACCATTACTGGATTTATGGATGTCCTGATCGTGATCTTAAGAAAAGCCAGAACTGTTAACTAAGGTTTGCATGTTTGATAGCTATTCCAAGTGATTAGGGGAGGACCATCCTATGGTCATTAAGATAGAAAAGTGTTTGTTTCAACAAATACTATTTTTTCTAAGAAAATGACTAAGTCTGAAAATAAAGTAGCAAAGTAGAGGAGATTTTTTATCCTGATTCCAAATTGTTCTATCATCTTATTCTACATAAGATTGTCGCATTGTCTCTGTTGTCTTGATACAACCGATGAGGACAATACCACTTATGTTCTTAGACAGAAAGTCACAGTACCTTATCGTAGTGAGAGGGTTTCATGGAACTCACCCTGTTATGACTTGGAAGATACTTGTGATGAAAATCCATTGTTTGTTTAAACAAGAAATAGATTGTCAGAATAAGGAACTAAGAAGTAAAGCCAAGAGAACTATGGTTGAAATCATTCATATGGAGTAACCAAAAAGTTTTCTATTACAAGGACGAGATAAGAAATTTTAAAAATAAGTCTATTCAATGGACTTAACAAAACTTCATGTTCCTAGTATTGTAGGTTTGAGATTATGTAAACCTATGGCTTGTGGTATGCCTGGTAATTTACTTACTCTAGTGCAAGCAACTTACTTTAGTAAGATGCTAAAGTATTTTTCTAATGGCTAAATCTATAGGAAGCTTTTCGACTTCTAGACATAGATTTTATTTATCTAAGGAAAAGCATCAACTATTCAAGAAAAGATAAAAGTCAAAGAAAGAATTCCTTATGATCAATAGTGAGAAGTCTTAGATATGCTTTTTATGCATTAGACCAGACACCTGTTGTTGAGTGGGAGTAATGAGTTGGTATCAGATTAATCCAGGGAAGGAACATTGGAAGACAATCAAATAATTCTTAAGATCAAGAAGAGGAACTATATGTTAGTCAATAATAAGGGTGGTTTTTTAATACTCTTAGACTACACCAAATCAGGTTTTAGACTTGCATTGATGCTAGAAAGTCTACTGATGAGATGGTGATTACTCTGGGTGGAGTAGTGATTTTGGAGAAGTGTAAAAACCGATCTGAAATCTTTAACTCTACTAGTGAGACTGAATATTAAAGTTGCAGGAAAGATACTTATTCAGTTTACGGAAAGTTTTATGCAGTTTCTGGCATTGTACCAATAATTTATTAACTACTAGTGTTGCTTCCTAACCAACACAAATGTAGTTGCCAAAAAGTAAAGAATCCAATATCCCTAAAGGAGTAGACATATAGAGAGGAATTTCACAATATCAAGGATTTTGTGATTAAGGAAATGTAATGGTGGAGGAAAGATTGTATTGAATACAACTTGTCAGATCCTATAACAGAGAGAATACTACATACTACACTTGATCTGGATATCAAGATGTTGAGATTATTTGAAATGTACTTTTTGTTTTACATTAGTGCAAGTGGGAGTTTGTTAGGTTTGTGCTCTAAATAAAACTCATTTCAATATAATCAGATTTACTAATTAATAAAAGATAAGAAACCATTCTATGTTGCATGGTTCACATGATTTATTTCATGATTATATTTAATGTATAAATTTTTTTAAGTCCAGAACATATATAAATATGTATATATTTGTTCATGATTATAGTGTCGTCAACACAGTAGAATATAATCATGATTATATGTTCAAAAGTTTAATTCCCATGATTTGTCAGTTCACTGGATTTAGACTGGCATGATAATCAGCGATAAGGTATACTTACACCTTGGATAAGTGTTATTTCCTTTACAGGGCATTGGCAAAGTTTACCAGTATCGGATGTATGGAGTATACATTGGAAGGGGCCGATATTGATCTTTATTAAGATATCATAAACTTACTGTTATATCAATGGTTGATCTTGTTGGGTTTTATGCCCTAAATAAAACTCCATTTCAATGTAATCTATTTTATTCAACATCAATAAAGAAACAGAAGTATTTTTCATTCATTTGTGTATGTTTTGGTTCACTTTATCAATTTCTTGTCTATTTGATTTATAAATCCATCTGAAACCCTTTTCACATACTTGATCCTGTTTATTGTGTTGTCAACACTTTGGAAAGTAAACATGACTACGTGAATAAAGTTTTCTAGATTTATCAGACACAGGGTTTTACTGATATGATAATCTACATCAAGAGTTTACTTGCATTTGGAGAGATGCTATGTTCTTTCCAGAATATTAGTTAAAGTATAGCTCAGGTTGGATGCATGGAGAATGCATCGGAAGGGACCGATATTGAACTTTGACTTAGATTTATTAAACTTACCGTAAAATCTATTCAAGTCAATATCGCCTAGTTGATCCTAGATCAAATGATCTTAATCTTGTTATGATTAGGCTCACTCTCAGCAGGCTATTCGTGTTCTTTGATTTGTTAGTTAAGCCTACTTTTAGGTCAGGGTGATACGTACATTTTGAGAGCACGGTAGTGCAATTGAGTGGGAGCGCTAACATGAACATGGAATCTATAGCTTCTATCTGGCGAGTAGTAAGCAAAGGATGATCTCCTTCGAGCTTGAACAAACAAAAATAAATGGTGGAGTACTCATTTCACATAAGCTGAAATATCATTTATACGGGGTCAAGTGTTTTAAGGATAAAATACATAGTAGGGTGTAACAGTAATCTAATCCCTTCACAGTGTAGATCATTCATATAGAGGATCATTGATCAAATTAGGATTATAACAATGGATAACTAATGATGTGTCTATATGGTGGAACATATAGAGCATTCCATATACTGAGAGTGCAATTCTAAGTTCTATGCGTGGATTCAACGAAGAATTAATAAGTTAGTGAATTTAAGTAATAAATTCTTGATCTACTTATTGGAAGCTCGGTTATATAGACCTATGGTCCTCCCACTAGTTGAGATAATATTGCTTGTAAGACTCATGTAATTGGTTTTGATTAATCAATTATAATTCTCAAGTTAGACTATGTCTATTTGTGAATTTTTCACTAAGTAAGGGCGAAATTGTAAAGAAAGAGTTTTTAGGGGCATATTTGTTAATTATGATACTTTGTATGGTTCAATTAATAAATATGATAAATGACAATATTATTTAATAATTATTTATAGTTATTAAATAGTTAGAATTGGCATTTAAATGGTTGAATTAGAAAATTGGCGTTTTTGAGAAAATCAGATGCAAAAGTGATAAAACTGCAAAATTGCAAAAAGTGAGGCCCAAATCCAATCAGCCATGGCCTGCCACTTTTATAGGATTTATCCTCTGATATTTTTATTATTTTAATGCCAAATAATTCAAACCTAACCCTAGTGGAATGCTATAAATAGGTCGTGAAGGCTTCAGAAAATAACACACTTTTCATTCAGAAAAAACTGAGCCTCTCTCTCTACCTTTGGCCGACCACTCCCTCTCTCTCTTCTTCCTTAAGATTTCGAAACACTTAGTGATTAGAGTAGTGCCCACACACAGCAAGTGATACCTGAATCATAGTGAGGAAGATCGTGAAGAAAGACTTTCAGCAAGAATGAGTTTCTGCACCAAACAATCAGAGAAAGAGATCCAGGTTCAAATCTTGATAATACTCTGCTACAGAAAGGATACAAGGGTTAGAGATCTGAACGGAAGGAGTCATTTAATTCCGCTGCACCCAATGTAAGGTTTCCTAAACTTTATATGTGTTTATTTCATCGTTTTAGAAAGTTCATATTTAGGGTGTTAATCAACATACTTGTGAGTAGATCTAAGATCCTGGTAAAATAATTTCCAACAACTGGCCTCGTAGCCATGGTAATTGATTTGCTTGCAAGAAATTTGGACTTTAAAACGATTGTTTGATGTTTTGGATGGTATCATGTTGTATTGAGTGTTATATGATGATTGATTGATGTTTGTGAATTTTCGTGAAAAATAATTGAATATCTATTTATGGAATTATTTTTATTGGATAGTATGGAAAAAATTAAGCAATTTATTTTTTTACAGAACTCAATTTCAATTTAATTTGAATTAGTTATGATTTTTTGAAGTTTCGAAAAAATATCGGAGTCGTGCAACTACACGCGCGCGCGCACGAGGCTTGTCCCTCGGACAGCACGCACGCAGACAAAGTTTTTTTCTGAAATCCTGGGGTCCGCGCGCGGAATAGGCTGCATGCAGCCTCCTACGCCGGCATCCCTCGCCCATGCACCCTCTGATGCTTGCGCGGGCAGTATGCTTGGCATATTGTCCGTACAGCTCGCAATTTTTTCGTTTTTCTTCGATTTTTCATGCTTTTTCATGGATTTAACTTCCGATTTTTTGTGTAGTTCTGTATTTATACATTTACTATTCTTAATTCAATTCTAATTATCATAATTAATTTAATTAATATTTTTTAAATTTAATTCATGATATTAGTGTAATTTGAATTTAAAAAAAAATAGTAAATATCTATCTTTTTTCTTAATAATCTATCTTATTTTTAAATTTGATTATATCTTATCTTATTTTTAAATTTAAGGTCAGATATTAAATTTTTTAAATTAATTTTTTTTTTAAATAATTTTACCTTATTTAAATTTAAAATAAGATAACTATAATCATGTAATTTTAAATAGATGTAAGATATTTTGCTAACTTTTAAATTTTGTTATTTTATTTATTTAAATTACATTTAAAATTTGAAAAAGATATTTATTATTCTTTTTTAATTTTTTATTTAATTTTATTTATAAAATAACATTAAATATTTAAAAGTAGTTGGCAAATTTTGAAATGATATTTAGGTTGGTTGAAATCTAATTTTTCAAAATTGTAGGTTTAATTTTTTTTTTATTTCGAAATTTTTTTAAATTTTTTTTTAATTTTCTAAAATAAATTTTTTATTTAATTAATTTATTAATTTTTTTCGAAATCATTTATTTAAAATTAAATAAATCCTACATCCAACTATCCAGCTAACCTTGTTGCAAGAGTATATGTTTTAGCTTGTTTGTTAGCTCTTAAAACCTATTATTGCTTGATTGCAAATAGCCATGGTTAACTTGTTGACAGATCCAATGATCTGATTTTAACTCATGGCTCCCTTGGTCAAGTAAATAATTTGTAACAGGTATATTTACAATCTTCTTTCATCTGTGTATGACCTAGCAACATGATAGGATCCATCCAAATTGTGTGAGCCTATGTGTTTAATTTCATTATAGATGCATATAGGTTGTTGTTGCTAAATAAAATATCATAGTTCTTGATAGATTTTATTTAGGCCCATTTAGTTTTTGGGCCTATTCAATTAATAACAGTTGTTCATGTTAAGGTTAAATTCCTCTCTTTTGGGCCTTGTGTGAGAGTTGGGAGCCATAGTAGTGGGTACAACATACTGAACCCAGCACCCCCTCACATGAACCACCCCAATTGTGAAGGCTCATTTGCCTGATTTGAATAACTGTACTAGGTTAATTAAATTAGTTTAACCTAATAAAATTGATTAGCAACATAATTAATTTTATTTATTTTGAAATTAATTTAAGAAAACCATATTTTAAAGAATTTTATATTCTAAGCTAAACTATATGTATTTTCTTGTATTTAATTAAATATAGAATTATAACCATCTAGATTCTTTCTGAAGCTTAATTTAAATTTTTCATTAAATATTCCTATTTAAGTTGATATTTAGTTATCTATAACTAACCAACTTAAATCTGAATATCTTTTGGATTTAAAATTTCAAAATTAAGTTGAGAAATTTTAGGCATTGGTTATTAAGATTCTTTAGATATTTTTTAAGTTAATATCTTTTCGAGTATTAACTTAAAATGGAATATTTTCAAATTAAGTGGTTATAACTTAATTTTAATTTAATTAAATCTAATTTGAAAGATATTTAAGTTGATTTTTTAGATTCTTCTAAAAAAACTTAAACAAGATATTTTCAAATTTGTTCCATTATATTCGAATTTATTTTTCGAATTTAAATAATAATTGAAATTTAATTAAAGTTGATTTTTTATTTAAACCAACTTTAATTTGTAATTTTTCATTATTATAATATGGAACTTGTTCGATATTTATTTGAATTTATTTTTCGAATTAAAATAATAATTGAAAATTAATTAAAGTTGATTTTTTATTTAAACCAACTTTAATTTGTAATTTTTCATTATATCGAATAAATGATTATACAAAATACATATTTTTTTTTAAAATAATGAGCTTTTAATCAAGAGACATTCAATCTCCATTGTTGGTTTTACATCGCGTTTGTTTTAGTGAGTAATCCTCCCTAATGGAAGAACGTTCATTAGCAATTTCGCACCGTTTAATCTTGAAAGATAAGTAGTTTGTAAGTGTTTTATATGGTATGGATCACCCTAATGGTGGCGACCATATTTGACTTGCAAATTATGAAACAATGGTGGAAGCTCATAAGATAGGATTGCCTTGACTCTCGCCTAAACGGGACAACGCTGAATTCCAATCTTGATCGAATAAAAGGTTGCTAGAATGATTATCATTTTAGATGAGTTGACAACTCTATTCAATGGATGATGCTTTGACTCTTGCCTAAACGGGACACTGTATCAGTTTGTTGAAAGACCTTGGAAAATAAACTATGTTAGATTTAGTATTTTTTATAACATATGTGATTATTTGTTATTTTCTGAACTGTGTATGAATTTATGAACCAAAACCTTACTTCTGTTTTATTGATGTGTTGTAGTGTCATTATGAAAAACCCTCACCCGATCCTCTCCTAGTTAATATCTTAGCAAAAGAACTCTATAGTGTGAAAATGCATCCTGGTAGTTGCATAAACTCACACCTGTTGATGATGAATCTGAAGTTCCAAAAGGCAAATCTACTGGGAATTGATTTATCAAGAGAACAATGGGTCCAACTCATTCTTAATAGTCTTCCTTCGGAGTATAATGAATTTGTTATTTCTTACATGATCAACAATTTCAACTCTTCCGACATGGACAAGCTCGAAGAAGAATTACGAGCCCATGAACGGAATCTGATTGCAATGGGTCCCCCTGGGTTTGCAATTCATAATCAGAGGAAAAGGACTAAGCATGAAGGCTCTAGCAAAGCTACTTCTTCAAGTACAATTATTAGACATAATCTTCTATGTTCGAATTGTAATGAAAAGGGACATAAAGAAGAACGATGTCCCAGGCTTCTAAACAATTCAAACGAAGGTAATGCTTTTGTCTTTGAATCATGTGTTTTAGAGAACGACAAATCCATCTGGATTGTTGATTCTGGGTCTACTAACCATGTATGTTCTTCACTGCAGTTGCTTGAAACTTGGGAAAATCTGCTTCCAGGAGAATTAAAGCTTAAAGTTGGCAATGGCGAGTTAGTGTCGGTCAAAGCTAGAGGAAAAGCCCGCATCAAGTTTCAACAAAGATTTTTAATTTTAGAAAATGTTTTATTTATTCCAAACTTTAGTAGAAACTTGATTAGTGTCTCATGTTTGCAAACACAATCTTATATATTGAATTTTTCGAGTAAAATTGTTCAATTTCTCGTAATGGATTTCAAATATGTGTTGCTACCATGGAACAAGGGCTTTATGTTTTAAGACCTAATACACAAATCTCACTAAACAGTGAACTTTTTAATGTAGCTAAACCTAGAAACCTCAAAAGAAAAGAGATTGATAATGATGATCAAACTTATCTATGGCATTTACGTTTAGGTCATATAGGCTTTGATAGACTCAATAGGCTAACCAAAGGCGGTCCATTGAAAAATGTCGTCTTAGGTGAACTGCCAGTATGCGAGTCCTGCCTTGAAGGAAAAATGACTAAACGTTCTTTCTCTGCAAAGGGAAAGCATGCCAAAATACCCCTAGGGTTAGTGCATTCCGATGTCTGCGAAACTTTGAATGTAAAAGCCCGAGGTGGTTATGAGTATTTTGTCACTTTCATTGACGATTTCTCTAGATATAGTTTTCTTTACCTAATGCAAAAGAAATCTGAAACGTTTGAAAAGTTTCAGGAGTTTCATGCTTTGGCTCAAAACCAATTAGGTAAATCATTAAAGATGTTGCGAACTGATAGGGGTGGAGAATATATGGATATGCAGTTCAAAGATCATTTAATTGAACTTGGAATTGAATCCCAATACACTGCCCCAAGCACTCCACAACAAAATGGAGTTGCAGAAAGAAGAAATCGCACTCTTTTGGAAATGGTTAGGTCTATGCTGAGTTATTCAACTCTGTCTACGTCCTTCTGGGGATATGCTATTCAGATGGCAAATGACATTTTAAATGTTGTTCCATCTAAAGCAGTCCCTAAGACACCCGTCGAACTTTGGAATGGTCGTATACCTAGTTTACGCCATTACAGAATTTGGGGGTGCCCTACTCATGTCTTAAGAAAGAAAGAAGGCAAACTTGAATCACGTACCGAAGTATGCATGTTTGTCGGAAATTCTAAAGAGACTAGGGGTGGACTATTTTATAGTCACAAGGATAATAAAGTGTTTGTTTCTACAAATGCTACTTTCCTTGAAGAGAACTATATTAAAGACAACAAACCGAAAAGTAAAGTTGTTCTAGAGGAATTGCTTTCAGATATAAGTCCTTCCAATGTTCCGTCCTCTTCCACTCGTGAAGAAGACAATCCCACTCCCTCAGTCGAACCAACTGAGAAATCTACTACTAAAGTTTCTGTTCAGAAGATCACTGCACCTCGTCGTAGTGGGAGGGTTTCAACAAAACCAGCTCGTTATGGCTTGGATGGTGAAATCAATATGGTCGTTGGTGACGGTATTGAAGACGATCCATTAACCTATAAACAGGAAATGGCTAGTCCGCAACGGAAACGATGGTTGGCCGGCATGGATTCAGAAATGGATTCCATGAAAAAGAACAAAGTCTGGGAATATGTAGACGCACCTGACGACTATCATCCGATAGGATGCAAGTGGGTTTACAAGAAGAAAAGAGGAGCTGGAGGCGAAGTCGCTACTTTTAAAGCTAGACTTGTAGCCAAGGGTTATACCCAAAGAGAAGGCGTGGACTATGCGGAAACTTTTAGTCCTGTTGCCATGCTCAAATCCATCCGAATTGTTCTCTCCATAGCTGCTGCTTTCGATTATGAAATCTGGCAAATGGATGTCAAGACTGCCTTCCTTAATGGGGTACATGAAGAAACCATCTATATGGAGTAACCAGAATGTTATGTTCTTCCTGGGCAGGAAAAGAAAGTTTGCAAACTAAATAGGTCTATCTATGGACTTAAGCAAGCTTCTCGCTCATGGAACAAAAGGTTTGATGAAATCATCAAGACCTACGGCTTTCTTCAGAATGAAGATGAACCTTGTGTTTACCAACTCAAGGAAGACCAAGTAGTAATATTCTTGGTCCTTTATGTTGATCACATTTTGATTATTGGAAACAATGTCAAGAAAATGACTCACATCAAGGAATGGCTCAACACTCAATTCGATATGAAAGATTTGGGTGAAGCAGCCTATGTTCTTGGTATTCAGATTATCAGAAACCGAAAGAACAGATCTCTTGCTCTCTCTCAAACAACCTACATTGACAAAGTTTTAGAGAGATTTTCCATGAACAACACCAATGGGGCAAACATGCCTTCTAGACATGGTATTCGTCTATCTAAGGAACAGTCTCCGACTGATCCTCAAGAGATAGAGGACAAGGCAAAAATTCCCTATGCTTCTACAGTTGGAAGTCTAATGTATGCAATGTTATGCACTAGACCTGACATCTACTATGTAGTGGGAATCGTGAGCAGGTATCAGTCTAATCCAGGACAGGAACATTGGAATGCAGTTAAGTATATTCTAAAATACTTAAAGAGTACAAGGAATCTTGTGTTAGTCTACAAGGGTGGTGCTTTAAATCCCATAGGCTACACTGATTCAGATTTCCAGGCAAGTCTTGAAGACAGGAAATCTACATCAGGGATGGTGTTTACTCTTGGGGGTGGAGCAGTGGTTTGGAGAAGTGCAAAACAAATCGCGATATCGGACTCGACTATGGAAGCTAAATACATAGCTGCAGCCGAAGCTGCTAAAGAACTTGTCTGGCTAAGAAATTTCTTCACCAGCATCGGTGTCGTCCCTGAAATGGCAAAGTCTCTTGTCCTACTTTGTGATAATAATTGAGTGATAGCTAACAGTAAAGAACCTCGAAGCCACAAGAGAAGCAAACACATTGAGAGGAAGTATCACATTATCAGAGAATACGTGGCAAGAGGGGATGTACTAGTTGAGAAAGTTGACACAGAGGACAACCTAGCTGATCCATTAACCAAAGTCTTTGCCGTGACAGCATTTGAAAAGCACCGTCAGAATTTAGGATTAATTGATATGTACTGATTAGTTTTATATTAGTGCAAGTGGGAGTTTGTTGGGTTTTATGCCCTAAATAAAACTCCATTTCAATGTAATCTATTTTATTTAACATCAATAAAGAAACAGAAATATTTTTCATTCATTTGTGTATGTTTTGGTTCACTTTATCAATTGCTTTTCTATTTGATTTATAAATACATCTGAAACCCTTTTCACATACTTGATCCAGTTTATTGTGTTGACAACACTTTGGAAAGTAAACATGACTATGTGAATAAAGTTTCCTAGATTTATCAGACACAGGGTTTTACTGATATGATAATCTACAACAAGAGTTTACTTGCATTTAGAGAGATGCTATGTTCTTTCCAGAACATTGGTTAAAGTAAAGCTCAGGTTGGATGCATGGAGTATGCATCGGAAGGGACCGATATTGAACTTTGACTTAGATTTATTAAACTTACCGTAAAATCTATTCAAGTCAATATCGCCTAGTTGATCCTAGATCAAATGATCTTAATCCTGTTATGATTAGGCTCAATCTTGAAAGGCTATTCGAGTTCTTTGATTTGTTAGTTAAGCCTACTTTTAGGTCAGGGTGATACGTACATTTTGGGAACACGGTAGTGCAATTCAGTGGGAGCGCTAACATAAACATGGAATCTATAGCTTCTATCTGGCGAATAGTAAGCAAAGGATGATCTCCTTCGAGCTTGACCAAACAAAAATAAATGGTGGAGTACTCATTTCACATAAGCTAATATATCATTTATACAGGGTCAAGTGTTTTAAGGATAAAATACATAGTAGGGTGTAACGGTAATCTAATCCCTTTACAGTGTAGATCATTCATATAGAGGATCATTGATCAAATTAGGATTATAACAATGGATAACTAATGATGTGTCTATATGGTGGAACATATAGAGCATTCTATTTACTGAGAGTGCAATTCTAAGTTCTATGCATGGATTCAACAAAGAATTAATAAGTTAGTGAATTTAAGTAATAAATTCTTGATCTACTTATTGGAAGCTCGGTTATATAGACCCATGGTCCCCCCACTAGTTGAGATAATATTGCTTGTAAGACTCATGTAATTGGTTTTGATTAATCAATTATAATTCTCAAGTTAGACTATGTCTATTTGTGAATTTTTCACTAAGTAAGGGCGAAATTGTAAAGAAAGAGTTTTTAGGGGCATATTTGTTAATTATGATACTTTGTATGGTTCAATTAATAAATATGATAAATGACAATATTATTTAATAATTATTTATAGTTATTAAATATTTAGAATTGGCATTTAAATGGTTGAATTAGAAAATTGGCATTTTTGAGAAAATCAGATGCAAAAGTGATAAAACTGCAAAATAGCAAAAAGTGAGGCCCAAATCCAATCAGCCATGGCCGGCCACTTTTATAGGATTTATCCTCTGATATTTTCATTATTTTAATGCCAAATAATTCAAACCTAACCCTAGTGGAATGCTATAAATAGGTAGTGAAGGCTTTAGAAAATAACACACTTTTCATTCAGAAAAAACTGAGCCTCTCTCTCTCTACCTTTGGCCGACCACTCCCTCTCTCTCTTCTTCCTTAAGATTTCGAAACACTTAGTGATTAGAGTAGTGCCCACACACAGCAAGTGATACCTCAATCATAGTGAGGAAGATCGTGAGAAAGACTTTCAGCAAGAATGAGTTTCTGCACCAAAGAATCAGAGAAAGAGATCTAGGTTCAGATCTTGATAATACTCTGCTACAAAAAGGATACAAGGGTTAGAGATCTGAATGGATGGAGTCATTTAATTTTGCTGCACCCAATGTAAGGTTTCCTAAACTTTATATGTATTTATTTCATCGTTTTAGAAAGTTCATATTTAGGGTGTTAATCAACATACTTATGAGTAGATCTAAGATCCTGAGAAAATAATTTCCAACAGATCTTAGGTCTACGGATCTTAATCTTGATATGGTTAGGTTCAGCTTAGTTGTATTATTTATGTTCTTCATGTTATTCATGGAAGCTAACTTTTGGTTCTGGCTGATATTTACATCTTAGGAACATGATAGTTCAATTGAGTGGGAGTGCTGATCATAGATATGGAATCTATAGCTTCTATAGGTATTTAGAAGTGAAACTATGATTTATTTTGAGCTTGGCTTGATAGAGATAAATGATTGAGATTTCATTTCAGTAATTATATTAGTTTACTGAAATATCATTTATAGGTAGATAAGTGTTTTACGGATAAAATACATTGAAGGGTAGAACGGTAAATTTGTCCCTATTCAGTGTAGATCATCTATAGATGATCTTTGACTATTAGGATTATAACAATGGATAATCATAACGTACCTATATCGTGGTACATATAGAGCGTTCTATATAATTGAGAGTGCTATTCAATCTATATTGGCGCAATGCAGAATTAATAAGTTAGTGAATTTACTTGGTGAGTTTTGGATCTACTTATTGAAAGCTCAGTTATATAGGCCCATGGTCCCCTCACTAGTTGAGATAATACTGCTTCCAGACTCAATTAATTGATTTTAATTAATCAATTATAATTCTAAAATTAGACTATGTCTTACTTAAGAACTTTTACTAACCAAGGGCTTAATTGTGAAAAAAGAGGTTTTTGGGTCAATTTGTTAATTAAGAGACTTTGTATATTCTAATTAATAAATTACATAAATGATAATTTTATTTCGTAATTAATTATAATTGTTAAATAAATAGTTTTAGCATTTATAGGATTGAATTAGAAAATATGGTATTATTGAAAGAAGAATAAGTGGTTGAAATAAAGTGACAAAATTGTAACTAGAGAATAGTCCATTATTGTGTATGGCCTAGAAGCGATTTTTGCCCACCTTTTTATTCGTTTTTAATCCATATAATTCAGTCCTAAGCCCTAGTTGAAACACTATAAAAGGAACATGATGCTCACACTCATCCAACTAATGTCAACTTGACTATTCAACCAACCTAGATGAGAGAGTTCCTTCCTTAGTGATTTCAAACCTCCTTCATTATTTTTCTATATTCGAACCAATAGTGAAAGAGTGCCATGCCCACACATAACAAGTCAAGTACTCAATCATAGTGAGTAAGACAGTGGTAACCAAACTCGAAGGAGAGAAAGAGATCTAGGTTCAGATCTTGATTATGCTCTGCTATAGAAAGGAATCAAGGGCTAGAGATCTTGAACGGAAGGAGTCATTATATTCCGCTGCAATCAATGTAAGGTTTTCTTAAACCCTTATGTGTTTTTTTTTTCATTATTTTAGAGAATTCATATTTAGGATGTTAATTCAACATACTTGTTAGTAAATCTAGATCCTGATATAATATTCCCAACAAGTGGTGATAGCAACCATATCACAGCTGACCCATCTGTGATACCTCAGAAGCAAGAGTGGTGGTAAGAGGAAAGTGACAGTAGGAAATGGTGATAAACTTATCATTTCTCACTTTGGAAATGGAAAATTATACACTAAAACAGGACAATGTTTAAAGCTAAATGAAATGTTACTTGTTCCTACTATTGCTAAAAATCTCCTTAGTGTATCTAAACTTACCACTGACAATAATGTGATAATTAAATTTCACTCCAATTTTTGTCTTGTGAAGGACAAGGTAACAAGGAGGGTTCTACTTCAAGGGATGATTAAGGATGGACTATATCAACTTTGAATTCCTTAAAACAAGTCAGCCTATCTCAATCCTTCACTACCTAAGTCTACTGTCTCAAATTGTAGTCTCTTTACTGGTCTTGCTGTTAAAACCAGGTCTCATGTAAATCAGTCCAAAACTAATAAGTTTGTTATTTCCACAAAAGATGTTTGGCATAGGAGATTAGATCATCCATCCTCTAGAGTTTTACATCAAGTTTTAAGTACTTTCAATATTAAAATTTCCAAAAACGAAGTTGATCATTTTTGTGATGCATGTCAATATGGAAAATCTCACTCTCTTCCCTTTAAAAGTTCCAACAGTATAACCTCAAAAGTTTAAGATCTTGTTCATACTAATTTATGGGGTCCATTTCTAGTCACATCCAATCATGGCTTTAAACATTACATTCACTTCATTGATGATTGCACTAGATTTACATGGATTTATCCATTGTAAAACAAATCTGAAGCATGTGATGCTTTCCTTGCATTTAAGTCATTGGCTGAAAACCAATTTGAAAGAAAAATTAAGGTACTTAGGACAGATGGAGGGGGTGAGTATCAAGTGTTATTAGATTTTGTTGTCACTTATGGCATTAATTTTCACCATTTATGTCCTCACACCTCCTCCCAAAATGGAAGGGCGAAAAGAAAACATAGACATATAGTTGAAGTGGGACTAACACTGTTGGCTCAATCTAGCATGCCGCTCAAATATTGGTCAGATGCCTTTGCCACTACTGTTTACCTCATGAATAGGTTGTCCACGCCGATTCTTGAAAACAAAACATTATTTGAAATGCTTCATCACAAGATTCCAAATTACAAGTTTCTTAAGAGATTGGAGTTGCTTATTTTCCTTGCCTTAGACCTTATCAAGCACACAAATTCCAATTTCACTCTATCAAATGTGTGAACCTTAACTATAGTGATTCACACAAAGGTTACAAATGTTTGAGTCTCACAGATAGAGTCTATATCTCAAGGGATGTGGTTTTTGATGAGCTTGAATTTCCTTTTCAAACAGGTTTTGTCAACAACTATAGACCTAAAAAACTAGTCATTATTCAAAGCTCCACTTGGTCTATTTTATCCTCTGTTTCATCTATCACAGGTCATCATTCTTCACCAGACAGTCCATCCTCAAGCACTGAGGAAGCAGAATCCTCCACACCTCAATCTCACAATTCTCAGGTAAATCTCACTGACCCTACTCATACATCTCACTCATCTGTTGGCTCCACTTCCGGTAGTGAGAAGGGATCACCTAAACATCATCCTCCCAGACCCATTGCTACATTTTTTGATCTTGAACTAGACTTAAATCCACCTGTAGAAGTTGTTGTTGCACCTGCTGAACAGCTTGCTGCTTCAACTGATCAGGCTCCTACTACACATCCCATGATCACCAGAGCCAAGGCTGGCATTTTCAAGCCTAAGGTGTTCATGGGCCAAGTGGTCTGGATCCCCAGCACTAGAGAACCAACTAGTGTTGCTGAAGCTCTTCTCATGAAGGTTGGAACAATGTAATGAATGAAGAAATTACAGCCTTAATTGTTGGGTTTTATGCCCTAAATAAAACTCATTTCAATATAATCAGATTTACTTATTAATATAGATAAGAAATAACATTTAATGTTGCATGGTTCACATGATTTATTTCATGATTATATGTACATAATGTATAAATTCATCTGAAACCCTTTTCACATACTTGATCATGTTTATTGTGCCGTCAACACATTGGAAAGTAAACATGACTATGTGAATAAAGTTTCCTAAATTTATCAGACATAGGGTTTTACTGATATGATAATCTACAACAGAGTTTACTTGCATTTGGAGAAGTGCTATGTTCTTTCCAGAGCATTGGTTAAAGTAAAGCTCAGGTTGGATGCATGGAGTATGCATCGGAAGGGACCGATATTGAACTTTGACTTTGATTTATTAAACTTACCGTAATATCTATTCAAGTCAATATCGCCTAATTGATCCTAGATCAAATGTTCTTAATCCTGTTATGATTAGGCTCAATCTTGAAAGGCTATTCGTGTTCTTTGATTTGTTAGTTAAGCCTACTTTTAGGTCAGGGTGATACGTACATTTTGGGAACACGGTAGTGCAATTGAGTGGGAGCGCTAGCATAAACATGGAATCTATAGCTTCTATCTGGTGAATAGTAAGCAAAGTATGATCTCCTTCAAGCTTGACCAAACGAACATAAATGGTGGAGTACTCATTTCACATAAGCTGAAATATCATTTATACGGGGTCAAGTGTTTTAAGGGTAAAATACATAGTAGGGTGTTACGGTAATCTAATCCTTTTACAGTGTAGATCATTCATATAGAGGATCATTGATCACATTAGGATTATAACAATGGATAACTTATGATGCGTCTATATGGTGGAACATATAGAGCATTCTATTATACTGAGAGTGCAATTCTAAGTTCTATGCGTGGATTCAACGAAGAATTAATAAGTTAGTGAATTTTAGTGCTAAATTCTTGATCTACTTATTGGAAGCTCGGTTATATAGACCCATGGTCCCCGCACTAGTTGAGATAATATTTCTTGTAAGACTCATGTAATTGGTTTTGATTAATCAATAATAATTCTCAAATTAGACTATGTCTATTTGTGAATTTTTCACTAAGTAAGGGCGAAATTGTAAAGAAAGAGTTTTAGGGGCATATTTGTTAATTATGATACTTTGTATGGTTCAATTAATAAATATGATAAATGACAATATTATTTAATAATTATTTATAGTTATTAAATAGTTAGAATTGGCATTGAATTGGTTGAATTTGAAAATTGGCATTTTTGAAAAAATCAGATGCAGAAAAGATAAAACTGCAAAATTGCAAAAAGTGAGGCCCAAATCCACTAGTATAGGGCCGGCCACTTTTGTAGGAAATTTAAACTAATATTTTCATTATTTTAATGCCAAATAATTCAAACCTAACCCTAGTGGAATGCTATAAATAGATAGTGAAGGCTTCAAGAAATTTACACACTTAAATTTTCTACTTTTTCATTCAGAAAAAACTGAGCCTTCTCTCTCCCTATCTTTGGCCGAACCCACTCTCTCTCTCTTCCTTATTGAGATTTCGAAATTCTTAGTGTATGAGTAGTGCCCACACACAGCAAGTGATACCTCAATCATAGTGAGGAAGATCGTGAAGAAAGACTTTCAGCAAGAAGGAGGTTTCAGCATCAAAGATTCAGAGAAAGAGATCCAGGTTCAGATATTGATAATGCTCTGCTACAGAAAGGAATCAAGGGCTAGATATCTGAACGGAAGGAGTCATTTAATTCCGCTGCACGCAATGTAAGGTTTCTTAAACTTTATACGTGTTTATTTCATCGTTTTAGAAAGTTCATATTTAGGGTGTTAATCAACATACTTGTGAGTAGATCTAAGATCCTGGTAAAATAATTTCCAACATTAATGGTTAACAAAACATATGTTCTAGTTCCTCCTGCACCTCGCCAGAATCTAATTGGAAATAAATGGGTGTTTAGAGAGAAGTTCAACTCATATGGTTCTCTCCAAAGACTTAAAGCACGGTTGGTGGCTAAAGGCTGTCATCAAAGGCCATGAAATGATTTTGGAGAGACTTACACTCCAGTTATTAAAGCCTCAACAGTAAGAATCATTCTTGCAATAGCTGTTTCTAAAGGCTGTGACATAAGGCAATTAGACATAAATAATGCCTTTTTAAATGGGACACTTGAGGAGGATGTATTCATGGCACAACCTGAAGGGTTTGAGGAGAAAGGAAAAGAACATTTTGTCTACAAATTAAACAAGTCTCTATACGGCCTGAAATAGGCTCCTAGAACTTGGTTTGACAAGCTGAAGTCAACGTTATTAAGCTGGAATTTCAAAAACTCAAAAGCAGACACTTCACTTTTCTTCTTCCAAAATGCTAACACCATCATCATGGCTCTAATCTATGTGGACAACATAATTGTAACTACAAACAATAGCAAGAAAGTAAATGGTTTTATTGCTAAACTCAATTAAAAGTTTACATTGAAGGATCTCAGATCGTTACACTACTTTTTGGGAATTGAAGTATACAGAGATGAAATAAGTCTCTACTTAACTCAGACCAAATACATTGAAGATCTATTAAAAAGAACAAAGTTCATCAATCTCAAACCATGTCCTACACCAGCTACAGCAGGAAAGCTAATGTCCTTGAATGATGGAGAACCATTGCAAAATGTCACAGCTTACAGGAGTGCCATTGGAGGTCTACAGTATCTCTGCCATACTTGTCCAGATATCTCTTATGCTATTAACAAGCTGAGCCAATTTCTAAAGGCTGTAACAATAGTACATTGGAGTGGTGCAAAGCGTGTCTTAAGATACCTCAAAGGAAGTATGAACAAAGGCCTTCGCATTAGCTGTGACTCTCAACTTGACATCATTGGTTTTTTTGATGCCGACTAGGCATGTTTCCCTGATGATCGAAAATCAGTAGCATGATACTGTGTTTATCTCGGTAACACTTTTGTTTCTTGGTCCTCCAAAAAGAAAAATGCAGTGTCAAGATCAAGTGCAGAGTCTGAATATCGTGCATTAGCTCATGTCTCAGCTGAGATTTCGTGGATTGATACATAGCTAAAAGAAATCAACTTCCCTCTTAAAATTGTTGTCACCTGGTGTGATAACTTGGGAGCAAGTGCACTTGCTTCTAACCCTGTTTTTCACGCAAGAACAAAACACATTGAGATTGATATACACTTTGTTTGAGGTAAAGTGCTTAGAAAAGAATTGAAAGTAAGATACATACCATCCTTAGACCAAGTGGCTGACTGTTTGACAAAAGGCTTGACAAGTTCTCAGTTTCATTTCCTTATTGAAAACTTCAAAGTCATGAACTCGCCCCTGCGTTTGAGAGGGGATGTTAAAGAAGAAAAATGAAACAGTGAAATGCACCTATGTTTATTGTGCTCTGCATTGCAGAAGAGTACTCACTCTCCATCAAATCATCAAAGAATGATTGTATAAATCAATTCTGTTATGGTTGTGGTCCAATGATTGGACAAGTGTCACCTCATCATGAATGGCTGAAACCAAGAAAGATTATACCGTTAGAATTTTAATGATGATATAATCATTGTGTATTAAAAGATTCCTTTTTTGCCTTTATTTTTTGTCAGCTGTAACTGAGCTGATTTGCTTACGTTTTGTAAATGGCCCTTGGCCCCTCTTCTATATAAAGAAATTGATATCCCAGCATTCATTGAGCTGAGGAAAAGAAAATCATATTCTATTCTATATTTTCACTCTTCATACAGTATTCGTATCAATTATTATTTCTTCTTTTGTTTCTGTTCTTACGAAAAGTATATTGTATTGTAAGTACTAATTCTACGTGTGCTTGTTTAGTGCCAAACAAATATTTGTATTTATATATGGACATGCAGGGAACTATATACACATACGGCCACCATGCATGGTAGGTGGGTGGGGAGGGCTCATGAAGCCTCATGAAACAGTTTATTTGTAAATTTACGCAGTAGTTTTAATTTAATTAGTAATTAAAATTTCGAAATTTAGGATGTAAAGTAGTCACCCCTTTGAAAAATAAATCTAATTAAAAAGTTCCCTCCAAAAATAAAAAGCTTATGACCAAGATGATAACTAGCCATTATGTATAGAGAAATACTAAAGTGCACCTTAAGGTGTTGGGCAGTGAGCACCAAACATTGGTAGTGTTGGAAGTTGTTTTACGAGAATCTAGATTTACTAACACACATGTTTGATTATAAATCTACAATCTAACATCCTAAATATGAATTTCTTAAAACAATGAATTAAACACATATAGAGTTATAGAAAACCTTACATTGATGGCAGCAAAATAATATGACTCCTTCCATTCAGATCTCTAGGCCTTAATTCATGTCTGTAGCAGAGCATTATCAAAATCTGAACCTGGATCTTCTTCTTCTTCGATAGACACAGTCTTTCACAAAGGTTTGAGTATCACAGTGGGCTAATACTCAAAATACCTTTGGAACAAATATTTTGAGAGAGAATACATGTGATTTTCGAAATATACAAAGAAAGAAGAGAGGGGAGTAGTCTGATGATGGAAACTTAGATTAATTCTCTCTTCTCATCACTTTCTTTATAAAAGAGTATCTTAGGGCTAGATTAGATGAGATTAGGCTCAAAATAGAGACATGGGCTGAAATCTAACTCTAGGGCCAAATTCCTCATGAGCTTTATAGTTAGATTTATGTCACTTTATTTTATTTAAATGAAAAACCATGTCTTTTCCTATTTTACCACTTATCTCTTCTAATTATATAAATACTAAAATTATTTTAGTAATTATAACTAATTATCAAATAAAATATAATTTAAATATATTTATTAATTAAACCCAATAAGTGTACTAGTTAACAAATAAATCCCTATTTCTCTTTTCTTCTCAAAAATGTCCAAACTTGGTGAAAATTCTCAAATAAGACATAGTCTATTTTTGAATTCTAATTTACTTATTAAATCAATTAGTTGAGTATACAAGATGATATTATCCCTAACAATGTGGGGACCATGGGCCTATGTAACCTAACTTATTAATTCCTCTTAACTCCACTATAGATTCAGAAGTGCACTCCTAATTATATAGAATGCTCTATATACCAAATATTGATGCGATGTGAATTATCCATTGTTACAATCTAAACAATTAATGATCCTATATAGATGGTGTACATTGAATAGTGACGAGATTACCGTTTTACCCTTTAATATATTTTATCCTTAAAAGACTTACCTACTTGTAAATAATATTTTGGGAAGCTAATATAATTACTGAAATGAGGACTCAATCATTATAAACGCCTTTAGCCAAGCTCTAAGGAAATTATTGTTTTACTTCTATTAGTTATGAAAGCCATATATTCCATATTTATGATTAGCACTCTCACTCAATTGTACTACCATGTTTTCAAGATATAAGTATTGGGTCGATCTATTTAGTCAGCTTTAACGACAACTCAAAATACATATATAATATATTTAAGCCAGAACCTAACCATCTCAGGATCAATATCTACTGATCTAAGATCATCTAAATGATATTGAGTTAGAAAAGATATAATGGTAAGTTTATGATATCTTTTCCACTGTCAATATTGGTCTAGTCCGATGTATACCCAATACAACCAATACTAGTATATTTTGCTAATGCCCTGGAAAGAATATTTCACACATCATTGTGTAAGTAAACTTTATCGCCGATTATGATGTCAGTGTAAATTCAGTGCACTGATAAATCATGGGACTAAATACTTTGAAGCATATATCATGATTATTTTTCACTGTATAGACAACACTATAATCATGAATACCTATATATTCAAGACTTAATAGAATTTATGCATTAAACATATAATCATGTAAGTAATCATGTGAACCATGCAACACAAAATAATTTCTAATCTTTTATTAATTTGTAAATCTGATTATATTTAAATGAGTTTTATTTAGGGCATAAAATCTCAACAAACTCCCACTTGCACTAATATAAAACTAAAAGTACTTTTCAATTAATCTCAACATCTTCATGTCCAAGTCAAATGTAGTATGCAGTATTATCATTTTAATAGTATCTGACATGTTGTATTCAATACCAACCTTCTTCACTATTACATCTCTTTAGTCACAAAATCCTTAATATTTTGAAATTCCTTTATATATGTTTACTCCTCTTAGGGTATAGGATTCTTTACTGTTTGGAAACTATATTTGTGTTATGACAAAGTAACACTAGTAGATAATCCATGACTAGAATAATGCTAAAAACTATATAGAACTTACCATAGGCTAAATACTTATCTACTAGCCTGTTGGGCCTTTTTAACATTCAATCTCACTGGTGGAGTTAGGAACTCCGAATAGGTTTTTATACTTCTCTAAAAATCAATGTTTTACCCAGAGAGTAATCACCATCCCAGATTTAAACTTTCTAGCATTAATGCAAATCTAGAAATCTGAGTCAATGCAGCATAAAAGGTTTTGAAAACATCACCCTTATAAACTAACATATAGGTCCTCCTCAATCTTAAGATTTATTTGATTTCCTTCCAATGAACTTTTCCTAGATTAAACTGATATCTACTCATAACTCTCACTTAACAGCAGGTGTCTGGTCTAATGCATACCAGAGCATACATGAGATCCCTCTCACTGTCGATACTTAAGGAATTCTTTCCTTGGCATTTATCTTTTCTAGAATAGTTAAAAATATTCCTTAGATAAATAAACTCTATGACTAGAAGCCAAAAGACTTCCTTTGGAGTTAGTCATTAGAAAAATGCTCTAGCATCTTACTAAAGTAAGTTACTTGTACTAGAGTAAGTTAATTACAAGGTATACCATAAGCCATAGGTTTAGATAATCTCAAAACTATGATACTAGGATCGGGAAGTTTTGTTAAGTCCATTGAATAGACTTATTATCAAAATTTCCCTTCTTGTTCTTGTAATAAAAAACTTTTGATTGATCCTTATGAATGGTTTTAACCATAGTTCTCTTGGATTTGCTTCTTAGCTCCTTATTTTGACTATCCATTGCTTATTTGAACTAACAATGAATTTTTATCACAAGTGTCTTCGAAGTCATAACAGGGTGAGTCCCTTGAAACCTTCCCATTCGACGAGCTACCGTGAATTTTTGTCTAGGAGCATTAGTAGTATTGACCTCATTGGTTGTGTCAATACAACGGAGGTAGTGGGACCATCTTATATATAATAAGATGATATAACACTTTGGAATTGAATCAAAAAGTATCTCCTCTACTTTGCTACTTTAATTTTAGATTTAGTCATGTTCTTAGAAAAGTAGTATTTCTTAAAATTAACCTTTTCTTATCTTAATGACCATAGGATTATCCACTCCTAATCACTTTAGAATAGCTATCAAACATGTAAAACTTAGTTAACATTTCTAGTTTTTCTTAAGTTCATGAACAATGCATCCCTGAATCTAGTAATAGTGTATACTAAGTGTATGACCATTCTATCATTCTGAGATTTTCTTGTGATCATACTTAGATAGGATGACATAGAATGTTGTTTATCTCTAAGGCCTTTCCCTAGAATGACTCAGGCAGCTGCTAGTAACTAATCATACACCTTACATTTTCATCATTATGCGATACTCTAAAGTTCTGGGGAGGTAAGTTTGGATACAATTAGAAGTTCAACATAATGATCTTTGAATCGCATAACAAAATATTTATCCACCCCTATCAGTTCGCAAGATCTTTACCTTGATAGTTTTCACCATTGCTAAAAATTCATGAAATTTTTTAAACATTTAAAATTTCTTTGCACAAGGTATATTCTGGAGTGATTGTCTAAGAAATTAACGATAACTCATATCCACTCATGAATATGTATATCTATATGTTTGAATACTGATAAATATACTTCCAAGTGAATTTTGGCATGTTTTTCTTTGAATAGAATGATCTTGTCAAAAATTACTATGAATAGGATGCAAATGACATAAATATACTATTGTGATTTGTGATCTTTTAATGATTGTTAAGTTTAGTTACAACAAAAAATTCTTAGAAGAATGATGTGACTCATAGACAAGTTATGATCAACAATTAAACATTCTCATTTTGCAATATTACTAATGGCTTTTTTTCGGTAAAATATTTCCAATCTTTTTATAACATTAATCAAAGACAACGAGAAGAAAGAAGAACATACCACTGTATTTATTTAGTATTACGACAATATATGTTGGTCGTAATTTTTATACATGGAAATTATATAGTAAAATAAATTCATCACAAATATGATATTTAACATATGAGAAATTAAGCCCCAAACTGTTTCTGAAGATGTTGAATCACATCCTTATCCAACATGAATGCCTTAGCAAGAACTTCAGGCATAATGGGAGGGTTGGACCCAAACAAGCTATTAGCAATGGTAATAATTCCACCATTCTGGCTTCCCAAGCTAGCAAAGGCTACAGCTGGGGTCTTTCCGATATTGAATTGGAAGTGAATCATTCCTTTGGGGAACACAAAGACATCTCCCTTGTGAAGAACCTTCGTGAAGAATCGGTTCCCATCTATGTTTGACGAAATGAACCCGACATACAGTATTCCCTCCGCCACGTACAAGATCTCCGAGGCTCGGGGATGTGTGTGAGGTGGGTTAGTTCCGTTCGGTGCGTAGTCAATACGCGCTATCGATACTCCGAGAGTGTTGAGCCCCGGTAGGTTTTCGACGGACACGTTTGTCACATTTGATCCGAATGCGTTGTCTGTGTTTGCCGGGATGTTGATTCCTGAGATGAAAAAGTCATCTGCTTTCACCAGCTCCGGCTTCTTGCAGAATTTCCCATTCACGAATACTACATTAAATGATTGAAATAATAGAGAAAAATGTTAATTTAATTTGCATATATATTATTTAATCAATTTTAATATAATATTAATATATAGTAATAAAAAAAGTACATGATGATAAACTCTTGGAATAATATTTTCATAAGAAATAATCAATATTGATAATTAGATACCGCTAAACCATTTAAAATTTCTAAACATTTATGTGTTATATCTAATCAAATTTAGTTATATCTTAAGTGATAAAATAATTATCTATGGTGGTGACCGGTGATCAATGGTGGCGAGTTTCTGTTTGGCGGGGGTCCAAACCATTAACAGAGGATGAAAACTCTAGATCTGAAGGGAATGGAGTCGGTGGGGATTTGTGCTGGCCTAGGAGCAAGCGGTCTCAGTTAAGAGGGAGCAAATCGTGAAAAAATTAATTTGGTGTACACAAATTACTAATAATCATATTATATTATATATATTTGATATATATATATATATATGTGAATTTTTTTTAGTATTTTTAGGGCTATAACCCCATACTTAGAAAATGGCTTCGTGACTGGTCTTGATCGTGTTCGGATGAGCTAAGAATCAGAATATTAATGAAGTTGAATTAAATTTAAAATGGATAAAAATAAAATTGATAAAAAAAATTATTAATTTTGTTTTCATCTTACAATGAAATAATATAACCTTCAATTTCAGAATAGAATAATAATCCACTAAAATAAGGAAAAAGTAATTCTATTGAAATGATATTTTAATAATTAAAAATACAACCAAAATAAAAAATCTATTTTATTTTATTTTTTTTATCTAAATAAAATATATATTTAAAGCCCTACAATTTTTGGACCTTAGCATTTGGTTGAATGTAATGAAATTAAATGGAATGGAAAGGAAACAATTTCATTTCATTATTCCTTTGTTTTGTTGCATTTAAAACTATTGGAATACCATTGCAATAGAATGACATTTCTATCATTTTGATTAAATGATTATTCCATTTTGAAATGGAAGGAAAAACCATTCCAATGCAAAATTTGAAAAAAAAATTAATAATTTTTTTATCAATTTTTTTATGCATTTTAAATTTTATTCCATTCCATTCTTATTCCAATTTTTATTCCATTTCCTATTCTCTTTCTTATTCTTATATTTTTATTCCTCCCAACCAAAAACTACCTTTGTCTCTAATTGATAAAATAAACAAAACAATATTGTTGAATAAGTGTTGCTAAATATATATGTTTTTTTTTCTTTGTAAGTAGCAGTTTTATTAGAATATACTAATACATATTTATATAAATATATGAGTAACATGAGTAATTAGTAGGAACGTACACGTATCTTTGGGATCATCTATTGCTACGCAAAAGTCCTGAAGAGGGTTGGGATCGAATGCGCATGCCATGTGAGTTGCCCAAGCCAAAACAGTGAGCGCCGAGATCATGAGATGAAAAAACCTCTTCATATCGATCCTATACCTTAACAGTTGTATATCTATATAAGATTCTTTTCCTATCCTAATTAAGATTATGCTAGCTGCCTTGTAGAAATCTTGGTGGCCAAGCATCTGTATTTATAGATCCATGAGGCATGTGTGAATCGATCAATCTTCCTCATCTTTCTCACCGCATACTGTTCCTGAAGAAGATATGGATCGATGGGTATCTATAAAATTAATACTGGCCGGGGCGCCCAAGGTGTGTAGTCTCTATATATTACAATCACATACAGTAGTCACATTAAATTTTGCAGGTTGGATATTATAGCTTGCTTGGTTAACTTCCTTTTTTAGCTAGCTAGTGTTAGTTAGAACATTTCATATGTACTAGCATAATTAAAGTTGCTCACACGTTATGATTGGTAATATTTCTATCAATTCATAATGGGATTAGACATAACCTACAAAAGGCTCAAGAATTCATTAATACACTCTTAACGTCTTTAGGCCAGTCCATTAAACGAAGACATCTCTCTCTTTGGGTATTTAGGCTCAATAAGCCCATTATTTCTCATAAAAAAAAGTACAATCCCTTTCATTATACGTGTGAAATAAAATAGTGATGGTAGAAGATGGAGACAATGGTCATGTTCACCGGTATTCAGGTTTTTTTTTTCTTGTTTCTTGTGTAAATGTTGTGGAGAGCTCAAAATAAAGGCTCTCAACATCAACTATTCAAAGTATGTATCCATTATATAATATCAAATTGGTACATTTCAATTCCTACAATTTATGTGTTTTGTTGTTGGATTTAATGAGAAATAATTGATATATTATATACTCATAACTTAAAAATTTTTATAGTTAGTTATTAATTTAGTAAGGTGACTAGCCATGATTTTATTCGAAAAAAGTTTATAAATAAGACATAGTTTAATTTTAGAATTATAATTGATGAATTAAAATTAATTAACTGAGTTTGCAAACAGTATTATCTCAACTAGTGTGGGAACTATGGGCCTATATAACCAAGCTTCCTATAAGTAGATCTAGAATTTACCAACTAAAAATTGTTGAAAATTATTTTACCAGGATCTTAGATCTACTCACAAGCATGTTGATTAACACCCTAAATATGAACTTCTAAAACGATTATAAAATTAAACACATATAAAGTATGAGAAACCTTACATTGGGTGCAGCGGAATAATATGTCTCATTCCGTTCAGTTCTCTAACCCTTGTATCCTTTCTGTCGCAGAGTATTATCAAGATCTGAACCTGGATCTCTTTCTCTCCTTTCTTTAGTGTTGAATCTCCTTCTTGTTGAATGTCTTTCTTCACGATCTTCCTCACTATGATTGAGGTATCACTTGTTGTGTGTGGGCACTACTCTATCACTAAGAGGTTCGAAATTTAGCATGAAGAAGAGAGAGAAGAAGGTGGCGGCTAGGTATAGAGAGAGAGAAGGCTCAGGTTTTTCTCTGAAGGAAACAAGATGTGAAAGTGTATATTTCCTGAAGTCTTCACTATCTATTTATAGCATGCCACATAGGGTTCGGTTTGAATTACTTGGCATTAAAATAATGAAAATATCAGATGATAAACCCTATAAAAGTGGTCGGCCATGGCATATTGGATTTGGGCCTCACTTTTTGCAATTTTGTTGTTTTATCATTTCTGCATCTCATTTACTCAAAAACGTCAATTTTCAAATTCAACAATTTAAATGCCAATTCTAACTATTTAATAACTATAAATAATTATTAAATAATATTGTCATTTATCATATTTATTAATTGAACCATACAAAGTATCTTAATTAACAAATATGCCCTAAAAACTCTTTCTTTACAATTTCGTCCTTACTTAGTGAAAAATTCACAAATAGACATAGTCTAATTTGAGAATTATAATTGATTAATCAAAACCAATTAAATGAGTCTTATAAGTAATATTGTCTCAACTAGTGGGGGGACCATGGGTCTATATAACTGAGCTTCCAATAAGCAGATCAAGAATTTATAATTCACTAACTTATTAATTCTTCGTTGAATCCACGCATAGAACTTAGAATTGCACTCTCAGTATATAGAACGCTCTATATGTTCCACCATATAGACACGTCATTAGTTATCCATTGTTATAATCCTAATTTGATCAATGATCCTCTATATGAATGATCTACACTGTAAAGGGATTAGATTACCGTAACACCCTGCAATGTATTTTATCCTTAAAACACTTAACCTCGTATAAATGATATTTCAGCTATGTGAAATGACTACTCCACCATTTATTTTCGTTTGGTCAAGCTCGAAGGAAATCATCCTTTACTTTCTATTTGCCAGATATAAGCTATAGATTCCATATTTATGTTAGCGCTCCCACTCAATTGCACTACCGTGTTTCCAAAATGTACGTATCACCCTGACCCAAAAGTAGGCTTAATTAACAAATCAAAGAACACGAATAACACTCTTGAGATTGAACCTAATCATATCAGGATTTAGATCATTTGATCTAGGATCAACTAGGTGATATTGACTTGAATAGATATTACGGTAAGTTTAATTAAATCTATGTCAAATTTCAATATCGGTCCCTTCCGATGCATACTCCATGCACCCAACCTAAGCTTTACTTTAACCAATGCTCTGGAAAGAACATAGCATTTCTCCAAATGCAAGTAAACTCTGTTGTAGATTATCATATCAGTAAAACCCTGTGTCTGATAAATCTAGGAATCTTTATTCACATAGTCATGTTTACTTTCCACTATGTTGACAACACAATAAAGAGGATCAAGTATGTATGTGAAAAGGGTTTGAAATGAATTTATAAATCAAATAGACAAGCAATTGATAACATGAACCAAAACATACACAAATAAATGAAAAATACTTCTGTTTCCTTATTGATGTTAAATAAAATGGATTACATTGAAATGGAGTTTTATTTAGGGCATAAAACCCAACAAACTCCCACTTGCACTAATATAAAACTAATCAGTACATATCAATTAATCCTAAATTCTGACGGTACTTTTCAAATGCAGTTACTGACAAGACTTTGGTGAATGGATCTGCTAAGTTGTCTTCTGTGTCCACTTTCTCAACCAGTACATCCCCTCTAGCCACATATTCTCTCATGATGTGATATTTCCTTTCTATGTGTTTACTTCTCTTGTGGCTTCGAGGTTCCTTACTATTGGCTATTGCACCATTATTATCACAAAGTAGGACCAGAGGCTTTTCCATTCCAGGCACGACACCGATACTGGTGAAGAACTTTCTTAGCCAGACAAGCTCTTTAGCAGCTTCTGCTGCAGCTATGTATCTGCTTCCATCGTAGAGTCTGATATCGCGGTTTGCTTAGCACTTCTCCAAACCACTGCTCCACCCTCAAGAGTAAACACCATCCCAGATGTAGATTTCCTGTCTTCAAGACATGCTTGGAAATCTGAATCAGTATAGCCTATGGGATTTAAAGCACCACCCTTATAGACTAATACAAGATTCCTTGTACTCTTTAAGTCTATCAGAATATACTTAACTGCATTCCAATGTTCCTCTCCTGGATTTGATTGATACCTGCTCACGATTCCAACCGCATAGCAGATGTCAGGTCTAGTGCATAACATTGCATACATTAGACTTCCAACTGCAGAAGCATAAGGAATTTTCGCCATGTCCTCTATCTCTTGAGGATCAGTAGGAGACTGTTCCTTAGATAGACGAATACCATATCTAGAAGGCATGTTCGCCCCATTGGTGTTGTTCATGGAGAATCTCTCTAAAACTTTGTCAATATATGTTGTTTGAGAGAGAGCAAGAGATCTGTTCTTCTGGTTTCTTCTGATAATCTGAATACCAAGAACATAGGCTGCCTCACCCAAATCTTTCATATCGAATTGAGTGTTAAGCCATTCCTTGATGTTAGTCATTTTCTTGATATTGTTTCCAATAATCAAAATGTCGTCAACATAAAGGACCAGGAATACTACTACTTGGTCTTCCTTGAATTGGTAAACACAAGGTTCATCTTCATTCTGAAGAAAGCCGTAGGTCTTGATGATTTCATCAAACCTTTTGTTCCATGAGCGAGAAGCTTGCTTAAGTCCATAGATAGACTTATTTAATTTGCAAACTTTCTTTTCCTGCCGTGGAAGAACATAGCCTTCTGGTTGCTCCATATAGATGGTTTCTTCAAGTACCCCATTAAGGAAGGCAGTCTTGACATCCATTTGCCAGATTTCATAATCGAAAGCAGCAGCTATGGAGAGAAAAATTCGGATGGATTTGAGCATGGCAACAGGACTAAAAGTTTCCTCATAGTCCACACCTTCTCTTTGGGTATAACCCTTGGCTACAAGTCTAGCTTTAAAAGTTTCGACTTCGCCTCCAGCGCCTCTTTTCTTCTTGTAAACCCACTTACATCTGATTGGATGATAGTCATTAGGTGCGTCTACATATTCCCAGACTTTGTTCTTTTTCATGGAATCCATTTCTGAATCCATGCTGGCTGACCATCGTTTCCGTTGCGGACTAGCCATTGCCTGTTTATAGGTTAATGGGTCCTCATCAATACCGTCACCAACGACCATATTGATTTCACCATCCAAGCCATAACGAGCTGGTTTTGTGAAAACCCTCCCACTACGACGAGGAGCGGTGATCTTCTGAACAGGAACTTTGGTAGTAGTTTTCTCAGTTGGTTCGACTGAGGGAGTGGGATTATCCTCTTCTTGAGTGGAAGAGGACAGAACATTGGAAGGAATTATATCTGCAAGCATTTCCTCCAACACTACTTTACTTTAAAATTCTTAATATAGTCATCTTCAAGGAAAGTGGCGTTTGTGGAAACAAACACTTTATCATCCTTCCGACTATAAAATAGTCCACCCCTAGTCTCCTTAGAATTCCCGACAAACATGCAAACTTCAGTTCGCTTTTCAAGTTTGTCGTCTTTCTTTCTTAAGACATGAGCAGGGCACCCCCAGATTCTATAATGGCGTAAACTAGGTGTACGACCATTTCATAGTTCTAAAGGTGTCTTAGGGATTGATTTAGATGGAACAACATTTAAAATGTCGGTTGCCATCTGAATTGCATATCCCCAGAAGGACGTAGGTAGAGTTGAATAACTAAGCATGGACCTAACCATTTCCAAAAGAGTGTGATTCCGTCAATCTGCAACTCCATTTTGCTGTGGAGTGCTAGGGGCAGTTAATTGGGATTCAATGCCAAGTTCGATCAAATGATCTTTGAACTGCATATCCATATATTCTCCACCCCTATCAGTTCGCAAGATCTTTAACGTTTTACCCAATTGGTTTTGAGCCAATGCTTGAAATTGCTGAAACTTTTCAAATGTTTCAGATTTCTTATGCATAAGGTAAATATGTCCATATCTAGAGTAATCGTCAATGAAAGTGACAAAGTACTCATAACCACCTCGGGCTTTTACATTCAAAGGTCCGCAAACATCTGAATGCACTAACCCTAGGGGTTGTTTGGCACGCTCTCCCTTTGCAGAGAAAGAACGTTTGGTCATCTTTCCTTCTAGGCAAGACTCGCAAACAGGTAATTCACCTAAGACGACATTTTTCAATGGACCGTCTTTGGTTAGCCTATTTAGTCTGTCATAGCCTATGTGACACAAACGTAAATGCCATAGATATGTTTCATTATCATCATCGATATTTTGCTTTTTGTGGTTTCTAGGTTAAGCTACTTTAAAAACTTCGTTATGTAGGGCAAATGGTGTTTCTGGTCTAAGAACATAAAGCCCATGTTCCATGGATGCAACACAAATATGAATGTCATTTCGAGAAATGGTAGAACCAGAACTCGAAAAATCTAATTTGTATTGTTGCAATTGTAAGCATGAAACAGAAACCAAGTTTCTACTGGAATTTGAAATGTATAAGACATTGTCTAATTCCAAAATTCTGTTTTGAAACTTGAGTTTGGCTTTTCCTCTAGCTCTAACCGAAACCATTTCGCCATTACCAACCTTAAGTTTCAACTCTCCGAATTTCAAATAATTCCATTTCTCAAGCAAGTGCAATGAACAACTTACATGGTTTGTAGACCCAGAATCAAGAATCCAAATGGATTTATCATTCTCTAAAACACATGATTCGAAGACTAAAGCATCACTGCTTATTCGTTTGTGAATTGTTGTTCTTGCTGGTTCATTTTGTTGTGAAGTATAACTTGAGGAAGTGGAATCACTTTCTCTTATCTTCTCAACTAAGCTTGAAATAGTAGGATTTATGGAGTATATGAACTATTTGCTCTTCAGAGTGAACAATTCCCAGCTTACCTGCTTTCTGGATTTCATATTCATCATGAGCACATTTGAAGTATTACTCTGACCAGGAGTTTTATTCATATCTTCAAGTTCATTTGCTAAGATATTAACTAGGAATGGGTTGGGATGAGGGTTATTGGCACTACAATACATCAATAAAACAGAAGTAAGGTTTTGGTTCAAATTCATACACAAGTTCAAAAAATAACAAATAATCACTTATGCTATAAAAATACTAAATCTAACATAGTTTATTTTCTAAGGTTTTCAACATAATGAAATACAGTGTCCCGGTAGGCGAGAGTCAAAGATAACATTATTTGAATAGAGTAGTCAGCTCATCTAAAATAAAACCATTTTAGCAACATTTTATTCGATCAAAATGAGAATCCAACGTTGTCTTGGTAGGCGAGAGTCAAGGTTATTTTCATTTTATGAGCTTCCACCATTGTTTCATGTTTTATGAGTTTATCTCTAAGTACTCACCGTAGGAGAGAGTCTAATAGAGACGAAAACTCATAAAACACTTATCAAATGAGATCTTACGGTGTTAAAAGTTTTCAACGAATAACCATCCATAAGGGGGACGAAGTCTAGCGTCTCAAGGTTATATTGAAAAAATTTAACTATTATAAGACCAACAATGGAGATCGAATATCTTTTTGATTAAAGCTCATTATTTAAAAAAAAAAAATATGTATTTTATTTAATCATTTGTTCCATATTTTAATAATGAAAAATTACAAATTAAAGTTGGTTTAAATAAAAAATCAACTTTAATTAAATTTCAATTATTATTTAAATTCGAAAATAATTGAACAAATTTGAAAATATCTTGTTTAAGTTGTTTAAGAGAATCTAAAAAATCAACTTAAATATCTTTCAAATTAGATTTAATTAAATATAAAATTAAGGTGTAACCACTTAATTTGAAAATATTCCATTTTAAGTTAATATTTGAAAAAAAAAATATCAACTTAAAAAATATCTAAAGAATCTTAATAACCAATTCCTAAAATTCCTCAACTTAATTTTGAAATTTGAAATTCAAAAGATATTCAGATTTAAGTTGATTAGTTAGAGATAACTAATTTTCAACTTAAATAGGAATATTTAATGAAAAATTTAAATTAAGCTTCAGAAAAAATCTAGTTGGTTATAATTCTATATTTAATTAAATACAAGAAAATACATATAGTTTAGCTTAGAATATAATTCATTAAACTATGTTTTTCTTAAATTAATTTCAAAATAAATGAAATTAATTATGTTGCTAATCATTTATTAGGTTAAACTAATTTAATTAACCTAGTACAGTTATCAAAATCATGCAAATGGGCCTTCATAATTGGGGTGGTTCATGTGAGAGGGAGCTGGGTTCAGTATGTCGTACCCACTTCTATTGGCCCCCAACTCTCACACAAGGCCCAAAAGAGAGGAATTTAACCTTAAAATGAACAACTGTTATTAATTGAATAGGCCCAAAACTAAATGGGCCTAAATAAAATCTATCAAAATCTATGATATTTTATTTAGCAACAACAACCTATATGCATCTATAATAAAATTAAACATATAGGATCACACAGGCACACATTTGGATGGATCCTATCATGTTGCTAGGTCATACACAGATGAAAGAAGATTGTAAAATTTACCTGTTACAAATTATTTACTTGACCTATTGACAATAGAACCATGGGTTAAAATCAGATCATTGGATCTGTCAACAAGTTAACCATGGCAATTTAGATCAAGCAATAATAGGTTTTATAAAACTTACATACAAGCTAAAACACATACTCCTGCAACAAGATGAATTGGATAGTTGGATGTAGGAATTATTTAATTTTAAATAATAATTTTCGAAAGTAATTAAATAATAAAAAATAATTTCGGTTTTTATAAAATAAAAAAAAATTAAAAATAAACCTACAATTTTTGAAAAAATAGGTTTCAACTAACCTAAATATCATTTCAAAAATAATTGCTAACCACCTTTTAAATTTTTAAAGTTATTTTATAAATTAAATATAAATTAAAAAAAATAATATTTTTCAGATTTTATAATTTAATTTAAACAAAAATAACCAAATTTAAAAAATTAGCAAAATATCTTACTTCTGTTTAAAATTACATGATTATAGTAATCTTATTTTAAATTTAAATAAGGTCAAATAATTTAAAAAATATTTAATATCTGACATTTAAATTTAAAACATAAGATAAAATAATCAAATTTAAAAATAAGATATAAAATCAAGCAAAAAGATAGATTTTTACTTGTTTTTCAAATTCAAATTACACTAATATCTAAAATTAAATTTAAAAAATTCAAATTAATTTATTTCTGATATTAGATTTGAAAATTAAAAAGTAAAAATCAAAATACAAAACTACACAAAAAAATCGGAAGTTAATTCCATGAAATAGCATGAAAAATCGAAGAAAAACGAAAAAATTGCGAGCTGTACGGACAGTATGCATAGCATAGTGTCCGCGCGCGCTGGGGAGGGTGCACGGCCGAGAAAACTCGGCGCATAGGGACATCTGCAGCATATCCGCCCGCGGATGAGGGGTTTCAGACACCCCTGGGCGTGTTGCTCGGACAAAATCCTGTCTGAACACGCACCTGACCGAGGAACACTCGGTTCCGCGCGCGTGAGGAAGATGCATCACCCTGATATTTTTCGAAAATTCAAAAAATCATAACTAATTCAAATTAAATCGAAATTGAGTTCTGTAAAAAAGTAATTTGCTTAATTTTTTTCCAAGCTATCCAATATAAATAATTCCAGAAACAGATATTCAATTATTTTTCACGAAAATTCACAAACATCAATCAATCATCATACAACACACAAAATAACATGATACCATCCAAAACACAAACAAATCGTTTTAAGTCCAAATTTCTTACAAGAAAATAAATTACCATGGCTCTGAGGACAGTTGTTGGAAATTTTTTTACCAGGATCTTAGATCTACTCACAAGTATGTTGATTCACACCCTAAATATGAACTTCTAAAACGATTATAAAATTAAACACATATAAAGTATGAGAAACCTTATATTGGGTGCAGCAGAATAATATGTCTCCTTCCGTTCAGATCTCTAACCCTTGTATCCTTTCTGTCGCAGAGTATTATCAAGATCTGAACCTGGATCTCTTTCTCTCCTTTCTTTAGTGTTGAATTTCCTTCTTGTTGAAAGTCTTTCTTCACGATCTTCCTCACTATGATTGAGGTATCACTTGCTGTGTGTGGGCACTACTCTATCACTAAGAGGTTCGAAATTTAGAATGAAAAAGAGAGAGAGAAGAAGGTGGCAGCTAGGTATAGAGAGAGAAGGCTTAGGTTTTTCTCTGAAGGAAACCAGATGTGAAAGTGTATATTTCCTGAAGCCTTCACTATCTATTTATAGCATGCCACATAGGGTTAGGTTTGAATTATTTGGAATTAAAATAATGAAAATATCAGATGATAAACCCTATAAAAGTGGCCGGCCATGGCATATTGGATTTGGGCCTCACTTTTTGCAATTTTGCTGTTTTATCATTTCTGCATCTCATTTTTTTCAAAAACGCCAATTTTCAAATTCAACCATTTAATTGCCAATTCTAACTATTTAATAACTATAAATAATTATCAAATAATATTGTCATTTATCATATTTATTAATTGAACCATACAAAGTATCTTAATTAACAAATATGCCCTAAAAACTCATTCTTTACAATTTCATCTTTACTTAGTGAAAAATTCACAAATAGACATAGTCTAATTTGAGAATTATAATTGATTAATCAAAACCAATTAAATGAGTCTTATAAGTAATATTGTCTCAACTAGTGGGGGGACCATGGGTCTATATAACCGAGCTTCCAATAAGCAGATCAAGAATTTATAGCCTAAATTCACTGACTTATTAATTCTTCGTTGAATCCACGCATAGAACTTAGAATTGCACTCTCAGAATATAGAAAGCTCTATATGTTCTACCATATAGATACGTCATTAATTATCCATTGTTATAATCCTAATTTGATCAATGATCCTCTATATAGATGATCTACACTGTAAAGGGATTAGATTACCGTAACACCCTGCAATGTATTTTATCCTTAAAACACTTAACCCTTTATAAATGATATTTCAGCTATGTGAAATGAGTACTCCACCATTTATTTTCGTTTGGTCAAGCTCGAAGGAAATCATCCTTTACTTTCTATTCGCCAGATAGAAGCTATAGATTCCATATTTATGTTAGCGCTCCCACTCAATTGCACTACTGTGTTCCCAAAATGTACGTATCACCCTGACCCAAAAGTAGGCTTAACTAACAAATCAAAGAACACGAATAACACTCTTGAGATTGAACCTAATCATATCAGGATTTAGATCATTTGATCTAGGATCAACTAGGCGATATTGACTTGAATAGATATTACGGTAAGTTTAATGAAATCTATGTCAAAGTTCAATATCGGTCCCTTCCGATGCATACTCCATGCACCCAACCTAAGTTTTACTTTAACCAATGCTCTAGAAAGAACATAGCATTTCTCCAAATGCAAGTAAACTCTGTTGTAGATTATCATATCTGTAAAACCCTGTGTCTGATAAATCTAGGAATCTTTATTCACATAGTCATGTGTACTTTCCACTGTGTTGACAACACAATAAACAGGATCAAGTATGTGAAAAGGGTTTGAAATGAATTTATAAATAAAATAGACAAGCAATTGATAACATGAACCAAAACATACACAAATGAATGAAAAATACTTCTGTTTCTTTATTGATGTTAAATAAAATGGATTACATTGAAATGGAGTTTTATTTAGGGCATAAAACCCAACAAAAATTCCCTAACTTCTAAATTCTGCCTTGCGCCACTATAGATTTAGAATTGAATTGCACTCTCAATTATATAGAACACTTTATATGTACCACGATATAGATACGTTATGATTATCCTTTGTTACAATCCTAATAGTCAAAGATCCCCTATAGAAGATCTACACTTAATAGGGACAAATTTACCGTTCTACCCTTCAATGTATTAATTTTATCCGTAAAACACTTAGCTACCTATAAATGATATTTCAATAAATTAATATAATCACTGAAATGAGGTCTCAATCATTTATTTCTATTCAACCAAGCTCGAAGGGAATAATCATTTCACTTCTAAATACTTATAGAAGTCATAGATTCCATATCTATGATCAGCGCTCCAACTCAATTGAACTACCATGTTCCCAAGATGTAAATATCTGCCTAAAATATTGGTTAGCTTCCACACGAACAACTTGATGAACATAAACAATACAACTAAGATGTTGAACCTAACCGTATCAAGATTAAGATCTATAGACCTAAGATATGTGTCGTTAGTGGATTGGAAAATAGACAACTCTGTTTAAGATTGGCAAAATCAAATTGGAAGAATGTTGAGTTTGAATGCAAGGTTATGGTTAGAAGGGCTGCGCAGCGATGCACCTCCTAACCAACCAAACACATCCACTAGGGGACCTCGGGGAAGACCTAGGCTCAAAAAGCAGGAGACATGAGGAAAGTCCTAGAGGTGATAACCATGGAAATCTCATGAATCCCTAAGATGATCAACTACGGAATACAAGGAATATTCCAGTTGACGAAGGAGGTCCCCAAAATCTACGATACACCAACAATAAAGAAACTCAACCCAACGATCCAAGAACCTCCTGCGAAAACACAAATTGTGGGAATGTGCAACCTGACAACCCAGAGTCATCTCGCATGAACGCAGATGCCAAGCAAACACCACCTGGGGACCGGGGCTTCACTCACCATGATGCGAGGGTGTAGGGGGACGACCCGGGGTTAGGGCTGTAGAAAAATTATTTTACCAGGATCTTAGATCTACTCACAAGTATGTTGATTAACACCCTAAATATGAACTTCTAAAACGATTATAAAATTAAACATATATAAAGTATGAGAAACCTTACATTGGGTGCAGCGGAATAATATGTCTCCTTCCGTTCAGATATCTAACCCTTGTATCCTTTCTGTCGCAGAGTATTATCAAGATCTGAACCTGGATCTTTTTCTCTCCTTCCTTTAATGCTGAATCTCCTTCTTGTTGAATGTCTTTCTTCACGATCTTCCTCACTATGATTGAGGTACTACTTGTTGTGTGTGGGCACTACTCTATCACTAAGAGGTTCGAAATTATTCAAGGAAGAAGAAGAGGTGAAGGTGGCGGCTAGGTATAGAGAGAGAAGGCTCAAGTTTTTCTCTGAAGGAAACAAGATGTGAAAGTCTATTTTTCCTGAAGCCATCACTATCTATTTATAGCATGCCACATAGGGTTAGGTTTGAATTATTTGGCATTAAAATAATGAAATTATCAGATGATAAACCCTACAAAGGTGGCCGGCCATGGCCTATTGGATTTGGGCCTCACTTTTGCAATTTTGCTGTTTTATCATTTCTGCATCTCATTTTTTCAAAAACGCCAATTTTCAAATTCAACCATTTAATTGCCAATTCTAACTATTTAATAACTATAAATAATTATCAAATAATATTGTCATTTATCATATTTATTAATTGAACTACACAAAGTATCTTAATTAACAAATATGCCCTAAAAACTCATTCTTTACAATTTCATCTTTACTTAGTGAAAAATTCACAAATAGACATAGTCTAATTTGAGAATTATAATTGATTAATCAAAACCAATTAAATGAGTCTTATAAGTAATATTGTCTCAACTAGTGGGGGGACCATGGGTCTATATAACCGAGCTTCCAATAAGCAGATCAAGAATTTATAGCCTAAATTCACTGACTTATTAATTCTTCGTTGAATCCACGCATAGAACTTAGAATTGCACTCTCAGAATATAGAAAGCTCTATATGTTCTACCATATAGATACGTCATTAGTTATCCATTGTTATAATCCTAATTTGATCAATGATCCTCTATATAGATGATCTACACTGTAAAGGGATTAGATTACCGTAACACCCTGCAATGTATTTTATCCTTAAAACACTTAACCCTTTATAAATGATATTTCAGCTATGTGAAATGAGTACTCCACCATTTATTTTCGTTTGGTCAAGCTCGAAGGAAATCATCCTTTACTTTCTATTCGCCAGATAGAAGCTATAGATTCCATATTTATGTTAGCGCTCCCACTCAATTGCACTACTGTGTTCCCAAAATGTACGTATCACCCTGACCCAAAAGTAGGCTTAACTAACAAATCAAAGAACACGAATAACACTCTTGAGATTGAACCTAATCATATCAGGATTTAGATCATTTGATCTAGGATCAACTAGGCGATATTGACTTGAATAGATATTACGGTAAGTTTAATGAAATCTATGTCAAAGTTCAATATCGGTCCCTTCCGATGCATACTCCATGCACCCAACCTAAGTTTTACTTTAACCAATGCTCTAGAAAGAACATAGCATTTCTCCAAATTCAAGTAAACTCTGTTGTAGATTATCATATCTGTAAAACCCTGTGTCTGATAAATCTAGGAATCTTTATTCACATAGTCATGTGTACTTTCCACTGTGTTGACAACACAATAAACAGGATCAAGTATGTGAAAAGGGTTTGAAATGAATTTATAAATAAAATAGACAAGCAATTGATAACATGAACCAAAACATACACAAATGAATGAAAAATACTTCTGTTTCTTTATTGATGTTAAATAAAATGGATTACATTGAAATGGAGTTTTATTTAGGGCATAAAACCCAACAAAAATTCCCTAACTTCTAAATTCTGCCTTGCGCCACTATAGATTTAGAATTGAATTGCACTCTCAATTATATAGAACACTTTATATGTACCACGATATAGATACGTTATGATTATCCTTTGTTACAATCCTAATAGTCAAAGATCCCCTATAGAAGATCTACACTTAATAGGGACAAATTTACCGTTCTACCCTTCAATGTATTAATTTTATCCGTAAAACACTTAGCTACCTATAAATGATATTTCAATAAATTAATATAATCACTGAAATGAGGTCTCAATCATTTATTTCTATTCAACCAAGCTCGAAGGGAATCATCATTTCACTTCTAAATACTTATAGAAGTCATAGATTCCATATCTATGATCAGCGCTCCAACTCAATTGAACTACCATGTTCCCAAGATGTAAATATCTGCCTAAAATATTGGTTAGCTTCCACACGAACAACTTGATGAACATAAACAATACAACTAAGATGTTGAACCTAACCGTATCAAGATTAAGATCTATAGACCTAAGATATGTGTCGTTAGTGGATTGGAAAATAGACAACTCTGTTTAAGATTGGCAAAATCAAATTGGAGGAATGTTGAGTTTGAATGCAAGGTTATGGCTAGAAGGGCTGCGCAGCGATGCACCTCCTAACCAACCAAACACATCCACTAGGGGACCTCGGGGAAGACCTAGGCTCAAAAAGCAGGAGACATGAGGAAAGTCCTAGAGGTGATAACCATGGAAATCTCATGAATCCCTAAGATGATCAACTACGGAATAGAAGGAATATTCCAGTTGACGAAGGAGGTCCCCAAAATCTACGATACACCAACAATAAAGAAACTCAACCCAACGATCCAAGAACCTCCTGCGAAAACACAAATTGTGGGAATGTGCAACCTGACAACCCAGAGTCATCTCGCATGAACGCAGATGCCAAGCAAACACCACCTGGGGACCGGGGCTTCACTCACCATGATGCGAGGGTGTAGGGGGACGACCCGGGGTTAGGGCTGTAGAAAAATTATTTTACCAGGATCTTAGATCTACTCACAAGTATGTTGATTAACACCCTAAATATGAACTTCTAAAACGATTATAAAATTAAACATATATAAAGTATGAGAAACCTTACATTGGGTGCAGCGGAATAATATGTCTCCTTCCGTTCAGATATCTAACCCTTGTATCCTTTCTGTCGCAGAGTATTATCAAGATCTGAACCTGGATCTTTTTCTCTCCTTCCTTTAATGCTGAGTCTCCTTCTTGTTGAATGTCTTTCTTCATGATCTTCCTCACTATGATTGAGGTACTACTTGCTGTGTGTGGGCACTACTCTATCACTAAGAGGTTCGAAATTATTCAAGGAAGAAGAAGAGGTGAAGGTGGCGGCTAGGTATAGAGAGAGAAGGCTCAAGTTTTTCTCTGAAGGAAACAAGATGTGAAAGTCTATTTTTCCTGAAGCCATCACTATCTATTTATAGCATGCCACATAGGGTTAGGTTTGAATTATTTGGCATTAAAATAATGAAATTATCAGATGATAAACCCTACAAAGGTGGCCGGCCATGGCCTATTGGATTTGGGCCTCACTTTTGCAATTTTACTGTTTTATCATTTCTGGATCTCATTTTCTCAAAAGCGCCAATTTTCAAATTCAACCATTTAAATGCTAATTCTAACTATTTAATAACTATAAATAATTATTAAATAATATTGTCATTTATCATATTTATTAATTGGACCATACAAAGTATCTTAATTAACAAATATGCCCTAAAACCTCTTTCTTTACAATTTCGCTCCTACTTAGTGAAAAATTCACAAATAGACATAGTCTAATTTGAGAATTATAATTGATTAATCAAAACCAATTAAATGAGTCTTACAAGTAATATTGTCTCAACTAGTGGGGGGACCATGGGTCTATATAACCGAGCTTCCAATAAGCAGATCAAGAATTTATAGCCTAAATTCACTGACTTATTAATTCTTCGTTGAATCCACGCATAGAACTTAGAATTGCACTCTCAGAATATAGAAAGCTCTATATGTTCCACCATATAGATACGTCATTAGTTATCCATTGTTATAATCCTAATTTGATCAATGATCCTCTATATAGATGATCTACACTGTAAAGGGATTAGATTACTGTAACACCCTACAATGTATTTTATCCTTAAAACACTTAACCCCGTATAAATGATATTTCAGCTATGTGAAATGAGTACTCCACCATTTATTTTCGTTTGGTCAAGCTCGAAGGAAATCATCCTTTACTTTCTATTCGCCAGATAGAAGCTATAGATTCCATATTTATGTTAGCGCTCCCACTCAATCGCACTACCGTGTTCCCAAAATGTACGTATCACCCTGACCCAAAAGTAGGCTTAACTAAAAAATCAAAGAACACGAATAACACTCTTGAGATTGAGCCTAATCATATCAGGATTGAGATCATTTGGTCTAGGATCAACTAGGCGATATTGACTTGAATAGATATTACGGTAAGTTTAATAAATCTATGTCAAAGTTCAATATCGGTCCCTTCCGATGCATTCTCCATGCACCCAACCCAAGCTTTACTTTAACCAATGCTTTGGAAAGAACATAGCATTTTACCAAATGCAAGTAAACTCTGTTGTAGATTATCATATCAGTAAAACCTCGTGTTCTGATAAATCTTGGAATCTTTATTCACATAGTCATGTTTACTTTCCACTGTGTTGACAACACAATAAACAGGATCAAGTATGTGAAAAGGGTTTCAGATGAATTTATAAATCAAATAGACAAGCAATTGATAACATGAACCAAAACATACAAGTGAATGAAAAATACTTTTGTTTCTTTCTTGATATTGAATAAATCGAATTACATTGAAATGGAGTTTTATTTAGGGCATAAAAACCAACAAGGGAATCCACCAAGACACTCGCGGAGACCAAACTAAAATGACAAAGATAGCACATATACCTACTTGAGTGGGGAATGTGTGTCAAAACTCTTTCAAAGATGAATGCCTATTCGACAGGAACCCTAAGAAATAAGATCAAGAAATGGTCCGACTAGGTCGAGGTCAAGGACTCCTGGTTAGTGTAGATTGACCAGAACTTATGCACATGAAAAGCAAACACAGAGTGGGGAAGATACATGTCACCATTATCACGATGAATAGGAGAGCATGAGTAACTCCCAGCGTTATCAATCTGAATGTTTTTTTGCAACAAGGTCGATTAGCAATTACGACCAAAAGAATGAAAGGTGGCGCATCCCCGATCTTTGTGAACACTTAAACCGTATACAACTTGATCTACGCAAGCATCTTAATTGAGATGCTCCAGATCTATGGTTAATACCATTTGTATGGAGAAACTAAAAGTTTTTTATTACAAGGACAAGCATAGAAATTTTGATAATAAGTCTATTCAATGGACTTAATAAAACTTTACGGTCCTAGTATAGTAGGTTTGAGATTATCCAAACCTGTGGCATGTGGTATATCTAGTAATTTTCTTACTTTGGTGTAAGAAAATTTCTTTAGCAAGATGCTGGAGCATTTTTTATGGCTAATTTTAAAGGAAGCCTTTTGGCTCCTAGACATAGATTTAATTTATCTAAGGAACAGTTTCAACTATTCTAGAAAAGATAAAAGTCATGAAAAGAATTCCCTAAGCACCAACAATGAGAGGTCTCATGTATATTTTAGTATGCATTAGACCACACACTTACTGTTGAGTGGGAGTAGTGAGTAAGTATGAGTTAAATCTAGAAAAGGAATATTGGATGATAATCAAATAAATCTTAAGATCAAAAGAGGAACAATATGTTAGTTGATAAGGGTGGTATTTTAATACTCTTAGACTACACCGAATAAGGTTTTTAGACTTACGTGAATGCTAGAAAGTCTAATTATGAGATGGTGCTTACTTTGGAGCTAAGGCAATGAATTTTTGAGAAGTGTAAAAACCAATTTGAAGTCTCTAACTCTACTAGTGAGACTGAATGTTAAAGTGGCCAGGAAGGCTAATATATAATTATTCAGCCTATGAAAAGTTCTATAAAACTTTTGGCATTATTCCAGTCATGGATTAACGACTAGTGTTACTTCCTGACTAACACAGATATAATTGCCAAATAGTAAAGAATCTAGTATCCCAAGAGGAGTAAACATATAGAAAGGAATTTCACAATATCAAGAATTTTGTGAATAAGGAGATGTAATGGTGGAGAAAGTTTGTATTGAATACAACTTGTCAGATCCTATTACATAAATAATATTACATGTTACACTTGATCTGGACATCAAGGTGTTGAGACAATATTAGTGCAAGTGGGAGTTTGTTGGGATTTTATGCCCTAAATAAAACCCATTTTAATATAATCAGATTTACTAATTAATAAAAGATCATAAATTATTTTAATTTTGCATGGTTCACATGATTACTTTCATGATTATATGTTTAATGTATAAATTATATTAAATCCAGAACATATAGTTATTCATGATTATAGTGTTGTCAACACGGTGGAATATAATCATGATTGTATGTTTCAAAGTTTTTGTCCCATGATTTTTCAGTACACTAGATTTACACTGACATGATAATCAACAATAAAGCTTACTTACACCTTGGATAAGTGTTATGTCCTTTCCAGGACATTGACAAAGTATGCTAGGATCGGATGTATAGAGTATACATTGGACTGGACCGATATTGATATTGGATAAGATATCATAAATTTACCGTTATATCTATCTAAGTCAATATCACTTAGTTGATATTAGATTAATAGATCTTAATCCTAATATGATTAGGTTCGATCTCAACTGTGTTATTTATGTTCTTAGAGTTATTTGTTAAAGCTAACTAATTGGATCGACTCAATACTTACATCTTGGAAACATAGTAGATCAATTGAGTGGGAGCGCTAATCATAGATATAGAATCTATAGCTTCTATAAATGCATAGAAGTAAAATGATGATTTCCTTCGAGCTTGGCTTAATAGAGATAAATGATTGAGGCCTCATTTTAGTAATTATATTAGTTTACTAAAATATCATTTACATGTGGATAAGTATTTTAAGATTAAATATATTGAAGGGTAGAACGGTAAATTTGTACATATTCGATGTGGATCATCTATAGAGGATCTTTGACTATTTGGATTGAAACAATGGGTAATTCAAATCACATCTATTTTTGGTAATAGTGTGTTCTATGTAATTAAGATTTCAATTCCAAATCTATAGTAGAGTTAGGAGGAATTAATAAGTTAGGAAATTTACTTGGTAAATTTCAAATCTATTTATTGTAAGCTTGATTACATAGGACCATGGTCTCCATACTAACTAGGATAATATTATTTTGTAGTCTCAGTTAATTAGTTTTAATTAATCAATTAGAATTTGAAATAAGGCTATGTATTGTTTGTGAATTTTCACTAAGGAAGGGATTAATTGAGAATAAAAGAGAATTCAAGGTATTTATTAATTAAGAGACCATTGAGGGTCTAATTAATATATATTCAAATAGTAATTTTATTTGATAATTATTTAAACAGATAGAATTAGTATTTAAATAACTAGAGCAAAATAATGGCAAAATTCTAACTCATGGGCTTTACTAGGGGTTCGGTCATGATGATGAATTCTAAGCCATTGGATCTTTTTAATTAGCCCATTAAGCTCTAAACCTAAACTTAATAAATCCCTATAAACAGAACATTAAGGGTTTGATTCATAGATGACTCTCTCTCTTATCTGACAAACTGAATTAATCGCTAACCTCTTATTTTCTATTGTAATTTTCAAATTCCTCTTGAGTTTTCGTCATAAAATTTTGTGCTCATGGTGATTGAGAGTATGTCCACTCATGTCAAAGCAATACCTAGCATAGTGTGGAAGACTGTGGTTAACCAAACTGAAGGAGAGAAGATCTAGGTTCAGATCTTGATAATGCTATGCTACAGAAAGGAATCAAGGGCTAGAGAACTGAATGGAATGAGTCATTAATATTCTGCTACCATCATTATAAGGATGTGTTTATTTCATCGTATTAGGAAATTCATATTGAGTGTTAGATTATAAAATTATAATCAACATACATGTTAGTAAATCTAGTACTGGAGATGAGATCCAGTTGTTGTTCCTGGGGGATGCTACCCAAGGGTCCTTCCTTCAGTGGGACGCGCCAGTGGAGGGTCCTCCTTTGGAGGCAAGGGCCTACTTCAAATCCACCGGGATGTTTGTGTCTTTTTGGCCAGTTGTAGGGACCAAATTCATGGTGCCTGTGGTGGTGGCAAGGTTGACCACATCTGCAATGCTCATAGGAATCCTAGTTGTGGTTGGAACATGAACATCAGGATCTGCAGTTTGTGGGTCTTGAGAAAGACTCAAAGATACAGATAATGCAACCGGAGTTCTTCTCGTGTTAACCATGGCGTTTGATCAGATACGATATCCACTCGTTCTTAATGAAAGCACCAAACTGACCTCGAAAAAGTGGTCAACCGACAGCGAGACCATATGAATATGATATTTGCCACGTGTTACACAATTAGAACTCAAAAGTAAAGAAGACAAAGATTTTTATAGAGGTTTGGCCCCCTTAGTTAGCGGATAATGACCTACTTCCTTTTTAGTTGTATTGATACCGAGGGATAATACTATTCAGATAACTATAGGTGGATCTGATATAGCTCTCTTAAGGTTACAAAGTAGGAATCAAAGACGGTAAATCTTAAGTATTGAGAATAGCTATGTGGGTGTGTGAATGAGAGAGAGAGGGAGAGAGAGAGAGAGAGAGAGAGAGAGAGAGAGAGAGAGAGAGAGAGAGAGAGAGAGAGAGAGAGAGAGAGAGAGAGAGAGAGAGAGAATGCTATCAAGACTTAGAGGCTTAGAATGAGGCTTAGCACTTGAGTTTTCTAGGGTGAGTTAAGGCCCTTCATATAGGAGAGCATAAACCCTAATTTAACAATAAAATAAGTAGATATTTACATATTATATTGATTAATTATAAAAGACTAAATTGCCCTTAAATATAGATATTTTCATCTACTTTATTGGATTATTAAGGCCCACTTCACAGTCCAAGTTGCTGTCCACGTGTAGATCTGTGCACAAGATCCTACTAGGTCCAATTCTGGCCTGCCTATGGCCGGCCAGCTCCTTTAAGGTAGCTGTTCTATCACTTTTTGTTCCGTTTGAGTGTCGGGGCTCCTGTTGGCTAGGGTGCTAACTTGATGACCTTCTTGTTGGTGAGCTGTATTAGCACATGGCGTGATATTGTACACGTAAGCAAGCCACGTCAGGTGAGAAAAATCTGGATGATAATTTTCTATACAATATTGCTTGCCATACTACTTTCATTTATTTGATTAAGAGACTAATTGCATAGTTTTGTGTTAAAAGTTTTTATTTACTGAAATTAGTTTAATTCTAATTCACTCTCCTCTTGGAAACATATCTTGGGTTAACAGGTCTCACCTATATAAATATAAGGTCTCGACCCCGAGCTCACTACTCATTCTGTAAAATACAGTAAATCCATCTAAAGAGAGTAGACAGAGCTTGGAAGCTCGATTACCCACACTAATCAATTTCCTTTTTCTTTTGCAGATCAAAGGTTGTGTGGGACTTAAGCTCAAAGAATCAATGGCTGAAGGTATTTCGATCTTTAATTATAATGCATATATGTTTAATTAATTCCGCACTTCATACAATAATCATATATGCTTCATTTCATACTATAAATACCTAACACTATGGTCTACTTTTGGCTTGGGATTGGAACCTACAATTGAATTTTATAGAAATTGATTCTATGCTTCTTGCCAATGCCATTAATAATCTGAAATCCTTTAAGTCTCATTTTAATGATTTGGTTGCAAATGTTCAACAATATTTATCCAATCTCCCTCTAGTTTGTGTTCGTCATGTTAGACGAGCTGCTAATCAAGCTACTCATTGATTAGCGAAACAAGTTTTAGTCCAGGATAATATTTGTATTTGGATTGAGGAAATTTCCTTAGATATCTTCTCTATTGTTGTAAATGACTCTCTTTGATTTATAATAATAGATTTTTTCTCAAAAAAAAAAAAATGATTTATAATCATTAGTGACATTATAGTAAATAAAAAAGTAGTATTTATTGTGGGTTAAATTTAGCACAATGTTAGAGCATCTCTAATGAAGAGCTATAAATGTGGTGTATTGCTATTTTTTAGAATATTTTACTAAAACTTAACTCTAATGGTGATGTTAAATGTGTGTCGAATTTGGCTCAAGCTAAAAATTATGCCAAATTTGGCACAAAAGATAGCATAGACTAAATTTTAGCCCATAATATATACTATATTTTTCAATTACCTCTTCGCCACTTATTAATACTATTCATTGACTTTGAATAAGATATATTTATAAGATATTAAATATAATATAAATAAAATTAATCATTTCGTATATTTTGAACGAGCGTTAATGATAATATTGACTTTTATAACTAATTTGCACATTGTGTATTGAAGCACAAATATAAAATATAGGCCAAATATAGCTTTATGATATATTTTGGGCCAAATTTAACTCAAAATATACACCATTCATGGGAGATGGTCTTATATCTTGTGTCAAATTTGACACAACTTTTAACATGTGTCAAATTTAACACATTTTTTAGAACCATTGTAGTAGTAGTTTTTTGGCTTTTTAGTGTGCTAAAATATAACAATACACTATATTTTTAACACTCCATTAAAAATGCTCTTAGGTTTAGACTTTGGAGATGGAAATGTCAAACTTAAATTAAATTTTAATTACTAAGGTGGCGTTTGGTAACACTTTTTTAATCAGTTTTCTGTTTTTAAAAGTGGAAAAGTGAAAATATTTTTTAAAAACATGTTCTATAAAACTGTTTTTACTTTTCAATTTTATAATTAGAAATCAAAATTTTAAAAACAAAAAAAAAATCACTTTCAATATTTTTTTAAACAGTTTTTTTCGTAATCAATTTTTTAGATTACGACCAGACCCGGACCAAATCTCCTTCTCGCGACCCTGGCACTGAACCCGGCTTCTGATCTGAATCCGAATCTGACCCTAGACCTAGACTCGACTTAAATAAAATCAAAAATAAAAATAAAAATGAATTTTACAGAACACACTTTTGTTTTCTGTTTTTAAAATTGAAAAACAAAAGTTGTTACAGAACGCATTTTTGTTTTTCAAAAATAAATTTTTTAAAAACAAAAATTTTACTCTCATTTTGTGATTAAAAAATTGAAAAACAAAAGTGTTACCAAACAGCACCTAAGAGATTTGTTTTTCTAAGTGGGTCCTACTTTTTAAATTAAAATAGTAGCAATGTTAGTCCCTCCAATACTTTTTCATATGTACTCCCTCCAATTTTACTCTTTTGAACTCAAACTCGCATCACAAACACCTCATTAAACGATGTTTGGTTGGAATGAATGAAAATAGAGTTAAAATACGAATGACATTCCAATATTTTTAAATTGAAACCAAATAAAGAAATAGAATAAAAATTGTTTCATTTCATTTCTATTCTATTTTATTTTATTTCATTATTTCCAACTAAATACTATCTTAACGCATACTCTTGAGAATGATTCTTAAACTGGTGTTAAGGCCTTGAATGGTTCTTGAGGTAGATGGGAGATTAGTAATTATGTGCAAGATTGTACGTAAAAACTTATCTAAATTATTTTTAGGTTGTGCTGTGGTTTAGGTCATACCCAAACTATGTTGTTCTTGGTACGTATTGGCAAGTGGGCGTTACATTGAGATATCTTCTCTGCCCTCTCACCTGATTAAGTGTAATGTAAAATGACTTTTGGGTCTTTATTTGTTTAATATAGCTTCGATTTTTCAAAAAAAAAATACAAACGTAGATCACCTTTCAGACCCAAACTAATGAATTTTCTCACAATGAAATTCTGAGTAAACTGTAATTTAGAAATATAATTGGAGAAATATAACATATTTCAGCACAAAAACTCGAGTACTTTCTCTAGTCAGCTTCACAATTTTTTCCTTATTACGTTATTGACCCTACACAAACAACTTACTTAACGTCCCTTATTGACAAAATCATTGACAAAAAGGACTTTACGACATTGTTTTCTTTTCTCCAAAAGTCCCCATCCTTTTGTTGTTCTTTTCTTTTGTTTTGTATTTTTTTTTTTTTTTTGCTTTCAAATTGATTAAGAATTTCACGCGTTATGTTTAAATGCTTTCGAAATTTCCACGGTTGAAAATTTCAACACTTTCTTCAAAAAAAAAAAATAATAATATTTTTAAAAGAAAAACACTCTTTTCTTTTAAAATTAAGATAATAATTGTTATTTTCTTTTTCTTTTATTGACATTAGAAATCTAAAACTCGTTTGTCGTTTCATTACAAAGAGTTCAAAAAAGAAAACAGGAGGAGAAAAAAGTGTAAGCTGGTCGATCAATTCTCAAGTCAACTTCTTACTCCATCACACCCATACTCATTCTTCTCTGCATCTCAAAATGTCCGACGGACCCTTAACGGTCCTCGACGGGACCCACCTCCGACCCCTCGACCTCACCTTGCCGCCCTCCCTTACCGGAGCTCAGCTCCTCGACCTTGCCGATTCTACCGCCTCCGCCTCTCTCTTTGGTCTCACTTTGCCTCAAACCCTTAAGTCATCTGCTCTCCAACGCATCAACCTTCGAAACGACGACGTTTTTCTTCGTACAGAACTCACTCCTGAACAGGCTTCTCACACAATTAAGCTCTACATCGACGCGATCGCCGATGAGTTGAAAGGTGTATACACACGCACACATTACGCACTCGTTTTCATTGTTTTTTTTTTTTTTTTTTTGCAAGGACACTTTTCTGAGCTGATCGCTGAGTAATTCATATATTTTGTGTAAACCTGATTTGACTGTGATTTATTTTAGGCATTGTGAATAAATGTATGAGAATTCAGCTCTGTTTAGTGCGTTTATGTAAATTCTATACAGAAAGAATAAGTGTTCTAATTCTTTATGTTGAGTACGATCTAAAATAAAGTAAAAATGGACGGTGAAGCAGTTGAATTTGGGGTTTTTGGCTACTGAGAAATAATTCGTATATGTAGGAAACTAAAGAATGTAGCAGAAGGGTTCTGGTTTTAATTAAAATGATATCTTGTGATTTATAAGAGATGGTATTTTGTATTTGGATGATCTATTTATGTATTTCTCTTGAAATCATCTGTTGTTTGTTTCCCCAAACTTTGATTAATAGGAAGAATGTCTATAATAAAACATTGTGTTTGGTCTGCAGATAATCCTATTGTTGCAGCAATCTTGGACGGAAAAACTATTAGGCTGTTTTTAGAAGATGAGGATGATTTCGCAATGATAGCAGAGAATATTTTCACTGATTTAGATGCTGAAGATAAGGGGAAGATATGCAAGAGTGAAGTTCAGAGTGCTCTCGTTCAAATGGGAGTTGAGATGGGTGTTCCTCCTAAGTCAGGTTCACATCTAATTCATTTCCTTGTCTTTTTATTGGCTAAATTATTTGAAGCACCTATGTTGAATTAGCTATGAATGAATCGTTGAATTCCCTAGCAGAACTTAAACCCAAGAAATGGGGGGATTGTGTAAGCCAATGATGGTCATTTTATGCTCTAGTTTTAAAACCCCTTCAATGCACAATAACACTTGATTATCCTTAATTCGCTGGTAAATTATTTGAGCAGTTTTATAAAGACTCTAAGAATGTATTGAACTTTGTATAAGGTCGGAAGACAAAAGGATGCTTTTATTCATTGAAATACTTCCGACCCTATTTTATTCCCAATCTTCCGCTTGTCATTTCTGACATGATCATGAAAATATTACTCACTTAATTACACCCATCTGTTATTTTTTACATGTTTATAAATCAATCACTAACATCTCTTAGATGGAGACTTATCATATCTGTTATTTGATTATCCAGTAACTTTTCTGGGTTTTTTTTATCATCTTTTAATTGTTGGTAAAACAGACTTTTAGACTACATAATTTTGGCATCTTGAGAGTTGAGTATATGATTCACATTACTAGGGCTTGCATGTTTTATCTTAAAGAATAATGACTTTGTCCATTTATTTTTGGCTTGAAAATTGATGAGATAATAGATGGTCATTTGCACGCATCGTGTGCTTTGCAAATTCTATTGTTTGTGTCTATAACTTGTTGTAATTAGATACTTTGTTGTTGAATCGTTTTCTATGCGCCTATGAGTTACTTTTCCAACTCATCGCCTGTATATATTCATTTCTTAAAGAAAAAAATGTTTCCAGGACAATAATCTAAATAGAATAACATCTTTTGTAGTAAATAATTTAATCTACTATCATCTGTACTTGTACTAGAAACAACCCTATTCAATGTCATCTCTTCAATAAGCGTTTCAATTTCATTGCTCCAGGAATTCTGATGATTATCTTGTCAATCTTCCTTAAGTTCCTAGGTTTTCATATTTATAGTCAATTATGATGCTTTAGTGTTGTCTAATTCAGTTTTGCTAACTGTTTTGCTCTACTTAAGAAACTCTTGGTTTTATAAAAGTAAAAATTGACACTTTCATTTTACAGAGTTTCCTCTACTAAACTCTATATTAAAGAAACATGGGGCAGAAGGAGAAGAAGAGTTGGGCCAAGGACAGTTTGCATTGTTACTTCAGAATATTCTACAAGAGCTAGCAGAGGTTTTGGCTGAAAAGCCTATCATTCTAATTCAGAACATCAAGATTGCGAATGGTTCCAACTTAAGAAAGGTATGTTTCAATGTTTTCTCGTAGTTAAAAAGTGTAGTCACTTGTCTTCTTTGCTTGGGCAATTGGGTGTAAATTGAGTAATATAACATTGACAATAGGCTTCATAAAGCCTCTTGACCCATTTTTCAATCATAATCCTTGATTTGAGCAGTAATGGAATCTATGCGTTTGGTTAGGAGGAATAAAAATATAGGAATAGGAATGGGTATGGGAATGGGAATAGGAATGGAATGGAATAAAATTTAAAATGGATAAAAAAAATTGATAAAAAAATAATTAATTTTTTTTTCTTGTTACATTGAAATGGTCATTCCTTCCTTTTTAAAATGGAATAGCCATTCCACCAAAATGGTGGAAAGAGCATTCCATTGGAATGCCATTCTAATACTTTAAAAACCAAACAAAGAAATGAAATGAAAATTATTTCCTTTCCATTCCATTCCATTTCATTACCTCCAACCAAACGCCACCTAAAAGATTTTTGGCTTAACTAAAATTTCAAAAATGGTGGTTGGGTGAGTGAGTGTGCTACACAAGATTCAACCACTTCATACGTGTTTTAAACTTTTTATATAATTCATTGGGCTAACTATGTGACAACTCCTTTTTGATCAATTGCAGCTTTTGGCTGATGAGAAGCAAGTGAATTATGTTGTAGAGAAAATACAAGAAGAAAAAAATGGTGCGAAGCAAAGCTCAGGGATTGTAGAATTATTGAGAAGCTTTGTTGAGAAAAACGGTTCAGATATGGGTATACCACCACCATCTGAAGCCAATGAGGCTGTGACACTTTTGTATGATTCGGTCTTTGCTGATATGGAAAACAATAAGACTGCTTCAGAAGTAGATAGGGATGGTTTATTCAATCTTGTGAAAGAGATTCTCGAGGAGTTTGCAGACCTGCTAGAAGCCAATCCTGTTTATCATGGTCTTGATAATTAAGGAGAGAGAGAGAGAGAGAGAGATTGGTATACATTAGTATGCATATAGTGAAAAAATCTTAGTTGGCTGAGGTTATTTCATTTCCCGGGTATAAGATATTTCTTATAAATATATAATATAAAGAAATTGCTTCGTTAACAGTCTATAGTACCCTATATATTCCGCTTAATATGTTTTTATTTGAATTAGTAGTTATGCTTAAAAAAGGTAATTTTTTTTTTTTGATGGTGAAAGAGTGGTTGAATTTATGATATCAACATAATACAAGTTAGCTTTTGATAACAGATTATTTTTTTTTTCCTGAAAAATGATTTTTACTATTCAGGCTCGCTTTTTCTTATATAATGAATTGACCAATTGGATCATCGAACTGATCTCTCTCTTTGATATATAATCACTTTAGAGCATTCTATAGGGAGTTCGTTTGTATTAACACGTCATTTAATTTTATTTTCGACAAAAAAGTCTGTCGTTTTATGGTTTGTGTTTAACTTTTTTATTTCAGAATTTTTTTTCCCACTTTTAGCTATGTTTTTTTGTCCTTAAGTCTGATTAAGAAGTTTAGGCTGAGAAGTTCTAATTATTTGTTATGTATATGTGAAGAGATTGTCATAGTAGCATTGGAAGCTAGAGAGGTCTGCCAGCCAGCCACTGTTTTACTTACTCTGTTAAAATTCACAGCACCCATTATTGATAGGAATGTTTATCAGAAAATTATGCTACTGTGTCATTTTGCTAAGATTGACAGGGTCCGTTATTTATAAGAATGCTTCTGGCATATTTTTAATTAAATTTATAGTTTGTTATACTTATATTTTTATTTTATTTTTCCTAATTTTTTTTTGTAAAATAATCTAAATAAACAATTTTAATTAATAAAAACTCTTAAATATAGATATGGATGAAAACAATGAACACACAGGTACAAAAATTAATTGTTCAAAAAAAATTACAAAAATTAAGATCTAAAAGACAACTTGGAAAGGAGCATAATCACAATCACGTATGACGCTGCCAAATGATGGATTATCTCTAGCCAACTTGCCAAAACAAGTCTTTTTTAAGCCAAGCACCTTTACTTATGTCCTTTTCCTTTTAGTTCTTTTTCCACGTAATGGGATGGGATCCCTTTGTTCTCTTGGTTAATTTTGTTCCTCCAAAATTTCAGCCACGATAGACATTATCCTGCTCCAAATTTGAGCCACAAAATCTACTATCCATACCCCTTATCATACTAATCATATCATATTTCCCCATCCAACACATAATAGCCCATATATACATATACTTTCATTGAGCTACCTAGACACGGTCTCCTTCCTCTCCACTACATGACATCATATATGAGTCAAAAAAAAAAAGATAACTCCCCTTTCAAGTCATCCATTTTTGGAAAAGGAATCGGTAAGAAACTTCTAATTGAATCGATACAATAAATGGATAACATTGCTTTGGATTTTGATTGGTACACGTTTTCATTCTGATATATCTGTTTAATCTTTAACCACTTTCTTTCATTATAGCTACCCGAGTAGAAAATGTCCTTGGCCCTTTTCTTTTATTTCCCATGTTATGGAAAGTGTGTAGGTATATGGTACAAAAGAACATACTACGATAATGACATTGATCATCTTGTCATTATCTAAAGGACCACAATCATTATATCGAGTGGACTACCATCCCTACTCAGTATGCAATTACAGTTCAGATGAGCTCATATTAGTCACATATATGTTTAAATATGATATGATAACAAAGACAGAAACTTACAACTACCAGAAATGCCTTTCCTATCAACTCTCCACCACAAGGAAGAAGCTATATTCAGTCATATTGTCCACCCTTTGATTCAGATAAGCCATTTTCAATAATCCCAAATGAACTCTTCCCCGCCATATTTGGAGGGTAAAGAAATTAAAAAAAAAATATACTCTAAACTTGTATTCGTAATTTAAAGAAAAGACACAATTCATTCATGATTGAACAATGCTTTTGCAAACTAAATATGACATAAAGGATAAAATGCTATCATGCCAACTTGCCTGAAAAGGCAAAAATGGAAAGCAACTGGGAGCAAAAGGCCTCCCTTATACATGTCGAAACAAGATAAGAACTTAACTGCTCAAACTAATTATTTTTCAATAATCATAAATGATTCACTGAGAAACACAGTAAGACGAACTCCGTTCTTACTATATATTGGAGTTCCTTACAAAAACAATTCATCTTAGGATTGACCAGCTTACTCTTTGCCATCAGCAGCACGAAGCGAGCCAAGTTGAACCGGGGCTTGGGTTCCCACCACCTTTGATGACCCATAAATAGATAGGTCAATACCTTGTGTTTTCTCTTTCTCAATTTGTTCTTTGATCCAGAAGTATGTGATTCTCAACCCATCCTGAAGAGAAAAGATGTGTCAATTTAGCATTAACTTTTCATTCTCAAAGCAATCTCAGCTTTAAATATATAATTGGAGTTACAAAGGAAATGAAGTAATAAGAAAGTTACCTTCAACCGCATGGAAGGAGCCCAACCAAGTTTCTCTTTAATCAGTGTGTTGTCTGAGTTACGACCACGGACACCCTCAGGACCAGGGATGTGGTGGATAGGGAGTTTCTTGTCCTCAAAGCTAAGAACAATCTCGGCCATCTCATTCATGCTAACCATTTCATCACTTCCAATGTTCACTGGCTCGCGGAAGTCAGACTTCGTCAACCTATAATACAGGAATTATTAGCACAATGAACTTTCACAATGAAGCCAAAATAATGGGAAATGCAAAATATATTATATGATTTGTATAATCTTCCATAATAGAAAAAACCGCAGCCAAATGATACATGTAGAGACCCATCTCTTTTTAAATTCTAAGAGGTCTTGATTAAAGGTCAATAAAGTTAAACAGAGATACCAGGAGCCAGCAAAAAATCAGTAACTGCTTACCGGAGAACTCCTTCAACGCATTCGTCAATGAAAGTAAAAGATCGGGTCTGAAGTCCATCTCCCCACATCTCAAACTTGTCGACAGCAGTGAGGGCCTTTCTGCAAAAAGCGGCAGGAGCCTTTTCCCTTCCACCTACATGACAAACATATCAAAAATTAATCAATGATATTTGACTGAAATGAGGATTTGTGCAGTCATATTTCTTATTTGTATCAATCAAGAGCTTACCTTTCCATGTTCCAAAGGGACCATAAATGTTATGGAATCTTCCAACTCGGCACTCAATTCCGAAATCTTTGGTGTAGTGCTTACATAACTCCTCAGTGGCAAGCTTCTCTAACCCATAAGCATCTTGAGGCTAATATCATATGCAGAAAGTATTTTCATCAGATACATTCACACAAGTTAAAATTCTAATACAAACTACTCATGAATTTAATGATCAGTAATAGCTACAAACCTCAGCAGGCCAGGCATCAGCTTCTTTCAAGCTCACATTAGTTTCCAGCTGCTTGAACTCAGGGTAAATACAAGCACTAGAGGCATAGAAAAACCTGCATTGAAACAAATACCAAATACTCAAACTTAGAAACAACAACATGAGAGTATCCTTTAAACTTTAAAGACTAAACAGTGTGAGGTTCCCATTCCAAGAGAAAATGTAGACAACCCAACTCAATAGTAAAAAGAAACAGAATAATTCTTTTGTTAAACCATAAAGCGGTACAGAAATTTTAACAGCAAAAGATATCATTGATCAAAGAAAACAAACCTTTTAACACCGCTGATCCTGGCAGCTTCAAGCATGTTGAAACTGATCATTGTGTTGTTATACATGATGACAGAGTGATTGGACTGGATGAAACCCATCCCACCCATATCAGCAGCAAGGTTAAAGACATGGTCAACATCTTTAGTAACCTTCAAGCAATTTTCCATCACCCTTAGGTCAACAAGGTGGAATTCATGGCAGAACATGTCTTCTGTCATATGCTCATTCTTCTTCCAATCAGAGGCAATAATGTAATGCCCTTCGCTCTTCAAACGTCTAGCAATGTGTGATGCAATAAAGCCACCTGCCCCGGTAATGGAAATGCGGAGCTTCTCCGATGGCCAGTAAGGCTCTCTCTCAAGACTCTCATAAGTGTAAGCACCATAGCTGGTTCCATCAGTACTCCCCATTCTGCAATAATATTAACTTATCAGAAATTGGTCCATGAGTCAAATTTTACAGATTTACAAATGGGCCAAGAGAAAAATACTCCTAATACAAAACATATTACAGTTGAGAATATCTATCATAAAAAAGAATATTACTAACAAAAGGAATCCAAATACATAACCAACATTTTGGTAAAAGTACAAACCAAAAGACATCAAGAATGGTAACCGACACAAGTACCAACTCAGCAACGACACTTCTACTATATCAAAATACTAGCCATCCAATTGCAATCGTAATCTGAATTTTTTGCGCTGAAGTAATAATATGCACTTTTCCCCCTATCTAAAAAGGAGCAAAGTCATTAACTACCAGTAAGCATGCCTTAAAAAATACAGGGATTAGTTAAAATCCAAACAATAACATAAAGATACAGTTTATACTTAAAATTAGTCAGAAAATGATGTTAACTTAGAAGAAAAATGTTCATGTGTACAACCCCAGAAGCAAAAGTAATCAAATCAAGCCCAAAAAGGAGAGAAAACAACATTCAGAAGGTCTCTCAAAATCAAAAACCCACCTAAAACTGCATCAATAATAAAGTTTTATCTGATAATCTGAACAAAAACGTGATAAAAAACACAAACTGAACTTAACTAAGAAGATACTTACGAAGAAATTAGTTCAAATGTATAGGATCTATAATGGGAAACGCAAACAATTAAAAGAAGGAAAGAACAAAACAACATTTGTTTACCTATATAAACACAAAACTATTACTGAAAACTATAAGAACCGAAGAATAGGAATGTAAGATTTGAGGAAAACGCAGAAGACCCAGTTGGGGATTTTACCTGTAAATCGTTAAAGTTGGAAACTTTCAAGGTGTTCGTAGGCTGAGAAGAAGATATTGGGGAGAGGCAAAGTGTTTCAGGGTATGATTCTGAACCTCCAATGACACTACTATATATAGGCCTTGAGAAAGAACAAATAAACAAGACCACTCATTTATAATTCATTTCATCCCAGAAATATTAATAATAGGATTTTCAATAATTTAGAGAGAGAACATAAGGGAGACAGTACGGAGTACCCGCTCGTTAAATTGTTTTTTCCATTTTTTTTTTAACTAAAAACTGTTCAAATTTGTGATTTTAATTTTATTTTTTGGACAGAAATTGCTGATGTTATGTGATTGATCACTTTTTTGGTGGGGTACATACAAAAGAGAACCTAGTGAGCAAAATTTAGTTGGCCATTTTTCTAAGGAATTATATTATTTAGAGCTATTTTTAATATTTGAAAAGAATCTTTGAAGAAATATTCCCTTTTTCTCTTAAACATGAAAATTATGTTTAAAGTTAAAAATCAAAACTTTTTCGAAGAGAATTAAAAATCAAATTTAAGGTTTGATTGTTTATATTTACGAATTTGGAAATATTAATATGTGAGGCACTTGATTGATAACCTATTTTTAAATGGATTATTTGATAAATATATAAAAATGGCACAAATTTTACATTTTTATGAATACGCTAACTTTTTATATTTTTATGATTTTTTTTTTTTACAAAAATACTAAGTGTTGTTTTTCCGTTGTTTTAGAAAAAAAAAAATAGTATTTTAACGTTGTTGCTATGAAAAAGTAACATCATTTGTTTTTACAACTATACGAAGTGTTGTTTTTTTTTATTAAATCAGGACAATATTATTTTGACGTTGTTACTACGTGAAAGTAACGGTAAAAAAAAATAAGCGAAAATCTATAAAAAGAAGAAATCTGTAATATGTAAATAAAAACATATGTAAAAATATAAAGAAAAACATCCGTAAAGTTATAAAAAAAAATTAATTTTAAGTATATTATGTAAATTTTTATTTTTAAAATTAGTACAAAAAAATTAACATTAAACTCTTATTAACAAGAAGAAAAAAACATGTATCTAAAGTGTATTATATAAAGTTTATTTTTAAGTGTAAGAAGTCCAGTTTTAAGTGTATTATATAAAAGGAATTATTTCACAAAAACATAAAAACAACAAAAAATTTACAAAAATACGGTTTTACGGAATTTTAAACATTTTTACTAGGGTTGTACATCGGTCGGTTTGGGCGGTTTATCATATATATTTTCTAACTCAATCTAAAGTTCGGGTTACTAAAATTTAAGTGCAACCCGCCCAATTTTAAAAAAAAAGTTCTATAAACCGACCAACGGTTTGGGCGGTTTGGTCGGGTTAACCCGCCCAAACCGAGCAAACTTTTTATTTTTATTTTTAAAGTCAAAATCAATAAAAATTAAAAAGATAAATTAAAAATATCACATTCCACCAAAGTACAACACCATATATGACTTTAAAACTAATAATTAAGTATATAATTTTATATTATTATATATTTAATCATATATGTTATATATAATAAAAACTAAAAGGTGCAAAATCGGGTTGGTCGGGTTGGTCGGTTTAATTGGGCGGGTTAGAACTATTTTCAACCCGCCCAATTAACAGATTGGGCGGTTTGTAATTTTTTTCGGGTTATTTCGGTTTGTAATTTTTATCGGTTTTTTCGGTTCGGTTTGGGCGGTTTATAAATTTTTTTGCACAACCCTAATTTTTACATTTTTTTTTATTTTATTTACAGAAAATATGGTTTTTTATGTTGTAATCTTGTTAATTTGTTGTTGATTTTTTGTTAAATGTATGTTATTTTTTGTTATTTTCATGTTATTTTTATGTAGTTTTCTTGTTGATTTTATGTTGTTTTCGTGTTAATTTTTGGAAAACCATAAAAATATATAAAAAAAAATATTCTTTAAACGTAAAAATGTAAATATTTTACAAAAAATAGTGTTTTATGTAATTATTCCTATGTAAAATTCATTAATTTTTTTTTCATTTAAATTATTTTTTTTTTTGAAGGAAAGTGTTCTTTATTAAATCGAGCAATCACTCGCAAGAATAGACATCAATTCCGTAGGAACACTATTAATAGGAAACATGCGTTCAGCAAGGGAAATAGAGTGCCGGGCAACAAAATGCGCAGCACAATTCGCAGAACGCTTAACAAACAAAAGAGATACATTACTCAAACTCCCAAGGAGTTTCTTGCAGTCGTCCACCACTGAACCGAAGGAGGAGGCGAACACCTCTGCACTACGAATGGATTCAGCACACACAAGGCTATCGGTCTCGACAATAGCTTGGGAGAAGTGGTGGTTTTTCAGCCAACTCAAAGCTTCCCGAATGCCCATAGCTTCGGCCAACTCCGGGGACACGCTGCCAGTTTTCACACCAGCAAAGGCAGCGGTCAATGTACCTGCAGTATCTCGGACAACACACCCGAACCCGTGCGATGAAGATCTTTCAAAAATGGCTGCATCGACATTGAGCTTGATTCCTATATTCGGCTTCGACCAAAGCTCCGCACCATCTCCATCTTTGAGAGGAGACAACAAGGGAATGTTACCCTTTCCTTGAGCTTTCAACCACTGATCAAGACTCAAATTAGCAAAATTAACCACGTCCTGCACACTACGAGATCGCTGCTGCCAAATGAGATCATTACGAGCACACCAAATTGCCCAACACACCATGATAACTCTGCTATGAAGGTCCCCTTGCAGGCGGCTAAAAGAATCGCTCAGCCAATGGCCAAGAGAGGAGGCTTCTCGGTTTGCAGCTGCCAGACCAGCGTATTCCCAACACGCCCAGGCGAAGTTACATGTAACCAGGACGTGTAATTCAGTTTCAGCAAAGATTCCGCACATGGGGCAGGTATTTTCAATCAAGACCTTCTTAATGCAAAGGTTGGCTTTGGTAGCGAGGCAATTAGAAGCCGCTCTCCAAACAAGGTCCTTAGCTTTCGGTGGTGTCTTAAGAGACCATAAAATCTTCCAATTGGTATTTGGAACAGACAAGCCCGGCGAATGCTTTAGAGTTTGGAGGAGATGGTAAGCACTACGAACTGAATAAAAGCCATTCTTCTCAGCGACCCAATACCAAGTGTCTGCATCAATTGAACTTAAGGGAATTCCAAGAATAATAGAAGCATCTTCAGGAGAGAATAAGTCCCTTACCACATCGACATCCCAGCTTCTATTGTTTGTTTGGAAGAGGCTGTTTACCGTGAAGTGATCAAGGCCTGGAACAATAGGAATTGGAGAAGCTCGATCAACAATAGGTAGCCATGGATCTGATGTAATATTCACAGACAATCCCGCACCAATCCTTTTCCTTAAACCCGCTCGTACAACATCCCGAGCCGCAAAGATACTACTCCAAACAAAGCTTGGATTTGACCCGAGCTCCGCAGAAAGAAAGTCACCATGAGGATAGTATCTTGCTTTGAATACTTTCCCCACTATGGATTCATGACGAAACAGTAATCTCCAACCCTGCTTACCAAGCATTGCAAGATTAAAATCCCGCAAGCAACGAAAACCCATACCACCTTCGAGTTTGTGTTTAGTCAATCTATCCCAATTCATCCAAATAATACCACTTCCACTACCCGAAGAATTATTAGACTTCCACCAGAAACTGGCCATCATCTTTTCGAGTTCTTTACAAGTTCCAACCGGGAGTAAAAAGACATTCATAGCATATGAGGGAAGAGATTGAACCACTGATTTTATGAGAATCTCTTTCCCAGCCCGAGAGAGAAATTTGCCTTCCCAACTATTGATCCTTTTCCTCATCTTCTCTTTTAGAAACCCCAAAACAGCATTTTTGTTGCGACCCACAATACTGGGGAGACCCAAATACGAACTATCCACCCCAGCTTCTTGGATACGCATCGAGTTGCAAATCCTTCTTCTTGTAACCGAACTCGTGTTAGAACTAAAGAAGGCTGAAGACTTATGGAGATTAACTTTCTGGCCCGAGGCGTCTTCAAATAACCGGAGGAGGGAAAGAACACGACTTGCTTCTTCATCAGTGGCCTGACAATAAATATAACTATCATCTGCAAACAGAAGGTGTGAGATGGTGGGAGCGCTTCTAGCCACTTTACAACCGGTGAGCCATCGAGACGACTCAAAAGACCTTATCAACGATGAGAAACCTTCCGCACAAACAATGAACAAATACGGAGACAAAGGACACCCTTGGCGAATTCCTCTGGTTGGAGTAATCGGCCCCAGTTTCTGACCACTATTGATGACATGGTATTTAACCGAGTTGACGCAACTTAGAACCAAACCAATCCATCGATTATTGAACCCCATTACCCGCAGAATAGCTTCCAAGAATCCCCACTCAACACGATCATAAGCCTTGCTCATGTCAAGTTTAAGTGCCATGTATCCCTTTTTTCCGGTAGTCTTCCTTTTCAAGTAATGCATGACTTCGAAGGCCACCATAATGTTGTCTGAAATTAGTCTTCCCGCTACAAAAGCACTCTGAGTTTCTGAGATTGCAAAATTGAGAACATTCTTCATTCTATTGGCCACTACCTTGGAGGCGACTTTGTAAAGGACATTACAAAGCGAGATTGGCCGGAGGTCGCCCATTTGAGAGGGATTTTTCTTCTTAGGTATAAGAACAATATGAGTATCATTTATGGAATCCGGAAACTGACCCGAATCAAAGAAATCCCGAACAAACTTGACCACATCTGTCCCCACTATTTCCCAATGCTTTTGGAAGAAAGCTGGTGTCATACCATCGGGACCAGGAGACTTATCAGGATGCATCTGAAAGAGGGCGCTTCTAACTTCTTCCTCAGAGATTGGTCTCAAGAGATCTTCATTTTGCTCACGGCTTACAGTTGGCCGAATACCATCCAAAACCGAACCCAAGTTGACACTAGAAGAAGAAAACAAATCATGGAAATAGCTAGAAATAACATTAGCCAAACCAGTCTCCCAAGTAACCCAATCTCCACTGCTATCTTGGAGACGGGAAATACTATTATTTCTCTTCCTAGAATTAGCAATTGAATGAAAGTACTTACTGTTCTTATCACCCGAGTTGAGCCAGAATTGCTTCGATCTTTGCTTCCAAAATATTTCTTTTTGAGCCAGGACTTCCGCCAACTTATCCTTCCCTTCTTTATGTTGTTGGATGGAAATCGGGTCTTTACCCCACTTGGAATTACGGATTTGACTCTTACATTCGTTGATGCGCTTTCGAAAATTTCCAGTGATGTCCCGACCCCATCTCCCCAAAACTTCGCCACAATGCTGAATTTTCTCTTGAATGGTGACTGAAGCCGAACTCTTCCAACAACCTTCAACAAGCTTCTCACACAAAGGTTCCCGGAGCCAAGCATTCTCAAAGCGAAAAGTGCGAAGAGGAGCTAGAGGAGTGTTACCTTTAAAGAATAATAACAAAGGGCAATGGTCACTTGTTGAGAATTCCAAGTTGAGCAGTGAAGACTGTGGGAAAATTGAAAGCCAAGAGTTGGTGACAAGAGCTTTATCTAGTCTTTCTTCAATCCACTCGGAACTGTTTCTTCCTTTCTCCCAAGTGAACGGGTAACCAAGAAGAGGCATATCGATCAAATTACAATCGTCTAAAGCCTTAAGAAATCCCTCAATGAGTCGGTCTGGATACTTCCTTCCTCCTTTCTTCTCTAAATGCGACCCCAAGTTGTTCATATCGCCCAAAAGACACCATGGAAGAAGACTATCATTTTTGAGTGACCGAAATAGGTCCCAAGTTTGAGACCGAAGTTCTCTTTTTGGCTCCCCGTAAATGCCAGTGAGACGCCAAGGAGGCAGCCCCACCATATGGACCGTGGCATCTATGTGATTAAAAGAGAAACCTTGGATGACAACTTCACTAGCTTCTTTCCAAAGAAGAGCGAGCCCACCACTATGACCACGGGCTTCCACCACAAAACAACCTTCAAACCCCAGTTGGGCTTTTAATCTTTCCAAACTAGCCTTGTTACATAAAGTTTCACAAAGAAAAAGTAAATTGGGCTTCTTTTGAGACACAAGGTCTCGTAAGAATTGTGAGGCCCGCAGGTTCCCAAGCCCACGGCAATTCCAACTTAAACAACTCATTGCTCCTGGCGGGCCTGGAAACCAGAGCCCACCATCCCATTTTTTGAAAGCCTCGAACCATCTTGCTCCATGTCATCATCTGTAGCCGAAACTACATTCATACGTGGACCCCCAAAGTTTCCTAAAGTGGAATCGGGTCTTCTTCTCTTAGAGTCAACCATTGTGGTGATTGTGGAATCAAAAAAGTTTCCATTACTATTGACATTTAAAGTCAAATCTTCCTCAATTATTCCTTGTGTAATCTTGCTAGGATTCCGCCCCTCTCTTGGCACAATATCAGGAAGATTATCATTACCATGATTCTTGCCTATCAAATCCCCAATTCTCTCCACTGATCTAGGACAAGGAAAACCACCCTGTACGTAGCCGCTTCGGAGTTTCACGCACCACCGCACCTGACCTGAGCCATTGAGCACCAATAGTCGACTGTCGCCTCTGCAACTGTGCCTTCTGATCCAAACCGTAAGGTTTGTCGTGTAAGTGTAAAGGCTTCAAGAACAATCTGGGGCAAAACTTCTCTGAGTGACCGATTATCCCACAAATGAAGCAAAAAGTTGGGATTCTTTCATACTTGAAATTGGCCCAATACCAGGAAGAGTTGTCGATGCTAATCTTCATTCGTCGCTTGATAGGTTTGTTGACATCCAAGCGGACTCTCACACGTAGGTAATCTCGCCAAACTCCCACGAAGTTGTTAGGATCCGAGTCTATGAACGTACCAATGAAATTCCCAAGTGCCATAACAACACTAAGAGTCATGTTTCCCGTTTGTAGATTGTGTATTTGCACCCACATATCAAGGTTGTTGATTTCTATCATCCTCGGGTTATCTCCTTCCTTCAACCTTGTAAAAATAAATGGCTTACGATCGTATGTCCATGGGCTTCCGTCAATGACTCTTTGAATATCAATCTCGTGATAGAATTGAAAGAGAAACAGATTCGGATTAAGCTCCTTGACGTACATTCCCATTCCCGGCTGCCAAAGGAATGCCATCATGTTTTGGAACACATTAAAATCTGAGACTCTGCCCGTCAAAAGCTTGCCCACTAAGCACCATCTGGTGTCAATCGACACTTCCTCTGTATTGATACCTTGAAGCTGTAGAACCTCCGTCTCTTCCTCATCCAAAGAGATCGTTTCTCTCCCTGCATCAAGCCCTCTTTCCTCGCTGCTACTGGACGCCATTGAAGACCTTCGAACCAACCAGAATTGAACAAAAACAAAAACTCAGAACTGAACTCTCAAATCTGAGAGACTGCAAAACGTATCAGCAGATACGACGGTTTTTATGTCTTATTTAAAATATATTTAGTAATACATTTAACAAAGTAAAATTCTCAACTCTTCATTTAAATTATTTTAAAACACAAAGGAAATTGCCAAATTTATATGTTTTTATACAAAATATGGCTATGGTTTAGAAAAGTCATTTCATGGAAAAAAAAAATTAACAAAAAATTACAAAATATTCCTATAAAATAACTTTTTTTGAAAAAAAAATCTATAATTTTGTAAATTTATATTTGAAAAACTATAAAAATAAAAATTCAAAAAACAAAAATATCCATTAATAAGTAAATTATACAAAGTTTATTACAATAAAATATAGCTCATAAAATAAAATATACAACAATAAGTTGAGGAGACCGTTTACACACATACATATTTTATTCTATATTTTTTTAAGAATAATTACATAAAATACTATTTCTCTTTTTTTTTTGTAAAAATTTAAAATTTTTACATTCAAATATTTTTTTTTTATATTTTTACGGTGTTTTATAAAAAAACACGAAAACAACAAGTAAACTACAGGAAAATAACATCAAAATAATATAACAAAAAAAAAATGAACAATAAATTAACAAGAGAACAACATAAAAATTCATCAAAATATCATATGTTCCCGTAAATAAAATCCTAAAAATATTTAAAATTCTGTAAAATCATATTTTTGTAATTTTTTTTATTAATTTTATATATTTGTGAACAATCCCTATTTTTGTTTATAGTTTTCATATTTATTTTACTCATATAATATCAGTTGGTTTTTCAAATTTTAACATTTCATCTAACAATTCAAAATAAAAAAAAAAATATTTCTTTAATTTTCATAAACTTAAGGGATTTTTTTATCGAATTAAAATGTGAGAAACTTGATTTATAATCTATTTTAAAATTAGTAAAAAAAAATGCTATTTAAAGTATGTGTTTTGCAAAAATTATTAATTACTTTTTATTTTGATAAATGATAAATTAGACCATATATTTTCTACAATAGTACTAATTAGTACTTTAAACTATTTTTTCAATCAAAATAAAACTTAATAATAACCTGATTTAGAGGTGTTATGACAAAATTAATTATATTTATTGCATCTATTCATGTCAGAAATTATCTTCAAATTGATTATATTAAAAGAAAAATTATCGAAAACTGAACTCAATGTCTTATATGTACTATTTTAAAAAATATAAGATCCATTTCTCATTTAACAAAAACAAAAACTCTAACATTTACAAAATACATAGTTTAAAATAGGATTAACCAAAAAAAATATTTTGAAACACATATACATTTCTTTTGAAAGAAAATAAAAATATTCATTAATCAGTAAAACAAATTTATTACCTAAAAATAAAACTTATAGAGTAAAATCAATAATAATAAGTTTGTCTATTACTTATTCTATTTATATTTTTATAGTTTATTTTCTATTTATTTTACTCATAATAGATTCAAAGGTGCCTTCCCTGAAAAAGTTATTTTAGGTAAAAGTCACACCCGGTATCACGTAACTCGTTTTAATTGTCTAATTCTACAGTGAGAAGTAGCACTACACTCTATAGGAAATTCATGTGAATGTGATAGTGATGATAGAGAGTATACACCTTTCGAGGGAGTGTGGACTGGTGATTTTAAATAATTAAAATTTGGTATTCTTTTAGTAGGTGAGAGATGAGGTCATTCTATGGTATTATGAGTTTTAGATGAAAATGAAAAGAGTTTTGGACAGTTGTAAACGTAGCCTAATGTCCTTTCAAAAAGAAAACGTATAGCCTATATGTTTATTAGAAGATCTTGCAATTGCGGAACGGCCCAAAGTGGATGGACTCGTAGAGATGGTTCGAAGAAAGTACCCAAGCTAAGAAGGCCCATTTTAGTGGGACCATGAGAAATTACTTGGAAACTACTTTTGTTTCACTACTGCGGAATCATATTAAATATGGCTTTTCTACTTTGTCAAAAAAATAAAAAAATATGGCTAATTTGAAAAAAAATATATATCTTTATATATATATCTATTCTATATAAAAACTAGGTAGCGCTTTGCGCGGTGTTTAGACCTATATATATATGTAAATATGATACTTTATATTTAAATTTTTAATATAAATTTTTGTTAGTAAAATTAGATAAAAGTTTTAAATTAAACAATTTTAATAGTTCGGAAAAAATTTTAATGACTTAAAAAGTTAAAGAACATAATTTAATATGCGTTAAAATTTGAGAAAAAAAATTATTGTTTAGCTTTATAATTTTGCAACATAATCTTAATGATAAATTTATCTAAATTGGGATTAGTATAGATACAAATGAACTATAACTATAACATTGAAGAGATAGTAGGTCCAAAATTTATAGGTAGTAAGTACCCTTTGTTACTATTATTTGAAATTTTTGAAAATAGACATAATCTATACTATAAATATAATATATAATAAGAATGGTATTATTAATTTGTGGACCATTAACAGTAATTAATTAAAGTAAAATATCAATAGAAGGGTATAATTTAGACTAAGCAAATGGTTTCATGAAATTGATTGTACTATTATTTCTTATTAATGTTCCAAAATTTTGATTGATGGTCTTCTTAATTTAACAATTGATAATATTTACACAGGTAATTAGTACTAATGCAGCCAATCTACAAACAAATATATTAGAAAAAAGCAAATCTAAAATTAAATAAAATAGAATTTTATAATTGAATTAACCTCGATAAAATATAAAATTGAATCACATATAGTTATATAATAAACTTTCGATAACTATAGTTATATAATAAAATAGCAATGTGATAAAATAATAATAAGGCAATAATAACGTGTAGTGATAGAAAAATAGATATAAAGCTCAAAATGGTACTCATAAACCATAACACTTTACTTCAAGAATAATCATAACTCAAAAAAAAAAAAAAGTAGAACGAGTCTTTTCAACTAAGCTTCCATTAAGATTCTATAATGCAAAATGAAATAATTTTTATTGAATTTATGATTCTATAATACAAAATAAAAATAACTTATAATAGATCTATGAATAAATCAAGTTTATTAGAAATTTTACAATGCAATCTTCACAAAAAACAATGTCTAATTTCTACATATATATGCGTTACTCAATGATGAGTACACATTATAATTTAGCTTTTTTTTTTTTTTTTGACGAAAGACAGGGAAATTACACAACTGGAACAGATCCATTCCAGCTCAATTCTTTGTCTAGCCCCAATGCCTTCTTTGCTAAGAGATGAGCATTATTGTTATTTTTCCTGTTTACATGATGAAGGCTAGCATTAGGGAATAAAGACAAAGAGCTTCTAATATCCTCCACTACATCCGATAGTACAGAAAGGTCTCGCTTGCGCCCATAAATCCGATCAACTAGAAGCTTTGAATCAGTCTCAATAACCGCAATCAGAGTTCTGATATGATAGCACCAGTTAAGACTTGCTCTAAGTGCTAAAGCTTCAGCCATTAGTGGGAAAAGATCACCAGCAGAAGGAATAGAAAGACCAGCAACAATCCTGCCATGCCAATCATTAATAACGGCCCCAAAACCAAGTTTGCCTTGAGAGGAGCACAAAGCCGCATCAGTATTAAGTTGATAGTAACCCGGATTGACTTGCTTCTGTTGTCCATGAACATGTAAGATTTGGGATGGACTAAGCTTCCTCATATTTAGTTGTGCTGCATTGTAATCTGAAAGATAAGAGTTAATCCAATCAATAACATCAGCAGAAGACATATTTAAATTTGCAAACAGTTTTTTATTTCTAAGGTTCCATATGGCCCAAACAGTGGTCAACAACAGTGTTAGATCCTCTTTGTTAAGATGTGAATAACCAGAAATTAAAAACTCTTTAATGTCAACATGTCTATGAGTAACATAGAAGTGTTTAAGAGGAGAAGCTTTCCAAATCTTAGCGGCGCTGGAACAATCTAGCAAGGCATGAGTCACTGATTCAGTAGGACAACGACAAAGAGAACAACAAGGACTTAGGAGAGACTTTTTAAGAAAGAGGTTAAGAGCAGTAGGTAGGATGTGGTGATACGCTCTCCAGGCTTGATTTAACCTTAGGAGGAAGATTGAGAGTCCAAAGTGTAGTCCACCACTTTTTAATGAAAGAAAAGTTAGAAGAAGAAGGAGGAAGGGACACAGTGTGGGCAAGATGATAGCCCGACTTAACAGAAAAGATGCCTGTGCTGTCCTTATTCCAAATGAGATGATCTTCTTTATTAAGGCCGCCAATTGGGACTTTAAGGATAGAGGAAACAATGTGAGGGTCAAAATACTGATCAAGCTTAGCACGGGTCCAATGACCATTCTCATCAATAAAAAAACTGACTTTATCCGAAGGAGGCCGGCGGATCACTGGCTATGAGCTGAAGAAATTGTGAATCAAGGACCCAATAATCTTCCAAAGTTCGGATAAAACATCCATTCCCAACCTTCCACATCAAACCTTGACTAAGGAGATCCCTACCCCAAAGAAGACTAGACCAAGTGAAAGAAGGGGAATGCCCAAGCCTAGCCTCATAGAAACCAGTATGCTTAAAATACTTGGCTTTGAGAATAGCAGCAAGAGTAGAATTAGGATTAGACAAAACACGCCACGCCTGCTTGGCAATCATGGCCTGATTATGATGAACTAAAGACCGGAATCCGAGTCCACCAAAGAATTTGGAAGTGCAAAGATTATTCCAAGCTTTCCAATGAATTTTAGAACCTTTACCCATCGAACCCCACCAAAATTAAGCCATCATTTTTTCAATCTTATGACAAATTGAAACAGGGAGTTGAAAGCAAGACATTGCATAAGAGGGAATAGCCTGGATAACAGCTTTCAAAAGCACCTCTTTACCAGCTTTGGAAATAATTTTTCATTCCATGCTGAGAGTTGAGAACCTATCCTGTGAAGTATAAAATCAAAACTGGATTTTTTAGACCGACCAAAACATTGCGGGACCCCTAAATACTTGCTAATGAAAGGTTTCGCCTCAAGACCAAGGGTTTCAAAGAAGTAAGAAGATACGGCAAGGGGTATTGAGGGAAAAAAGGATAGAAGACTTAGTGTAATTAAAGTTCTGTCCAGAAGTAAGGTTATAGAGAGTAAGAGCCTCTTTAAGAGAATTACAAGATGCAAAAGAAGTAGTGGTGAAGATAAGGGTGTCATCAGCAAAAAGCAAGTGTGAGACAGCAGGGGCAGTTCGAGCAATAGAAATACCTTTGAACAATCCCAAGTTTTCCTGAATACGTAAAGCTGCAGTTAAACCCTCAGAACAAAGCAGGAACAGATAGGGTGATAAAGGATCCCCCTGTCTGATGCCCCTGGATGGAAGAATAGGATCAGTGATTTGCTCATTAATACTAAACCGTATAGATGTTGAGGACACACACTGATAAATAAGATTAATAAAATGAGAAGGAAACTGGAAGCGATGGAGAATAGCCATGAGAAAGCTCCACTCAACACGATCAAAAGCTTTCTCCATATCAAGCTTAAGACCAACCCAGCCTAGCTTACCATGCTTACGATGATTAATGGCATGAACAATTTCCTGAGCAATATAAATATTATCAAAGATAATTCGCTCAGAAAGAAAAACACCCTGATTAGAGGAAATAAGATCTCCTAAGACAAATTTGAGCCTATTAGCAATGGCTTTAGCGACAATCTTATAGACAGTTGAGCAAAGGCTAATAGGCCTGAAGTCTTTAAGGGTAGAGGCATTAGTTTTTTTGGGGATCAAGACAATGAGAGTAGCATTAATAGAGAAAAAATCAGCATTACCATTAAGAATATCCAGAATAGCAGTGGTAAGATCAGGACCAATGATAGACCAATTTTTCTGATAGAATGCGGGGTTAAGGCCATCTAACCCAGGAGCCTTATCTCCAGAAAGCTGGAAGAGAGCTTGCTGGATTTCAGCATCATCAAAAGGAGTATGCAGAAAACTTATTTGTTGCAAAGTCAAAGTTTTATCAAGGGCAGCAAGAATGAGGTTAGTAGTCGTAGCATCGAAACTTTGAGACTTGAACAGGTTATCAAAATAAGTTCAAACCTCATGACAAATGTCAGAAAAGGAAGTAACCTGCCTCCCATCCTCACATTTAAGTTTTTGGATGTAATTAGTCTTTTTCCTAGAAGTGGCCTGTTGGAAATATTTTACCAGGATCTAGATTTACTAGCAAGTATGTTTCATTAACATCCTAATATAAATTCTAAAACAATGAAATAAACACATATAAAGTTTAGGAAACCTTACATTGGGTGCAGCGGAATATAATGACTCCTTCCGTTCAGATCTCTAGCCCTTGATTCCTTTCTGTAGCAAAACATAATCAAGATCTGAACCTGGATCTCTTTCTCTCCTTCCTTTGATGCTGATTCTCCTTCTTGTTGTTTGGATTCTTCACAGTCTTACACATTATGATTGAGATACCACTTGATGTGTGTGGGCACTACTCATTCACTCAAGGCTTTCGAAATTGAAGAGAAGAAAAAGAGAGAGAGGGGCGGCTATGGCTTTTTCTGAAAGGAACAATATGCAAGTGATAGTTTCCTAAAGCCATCACTTTCTATTTATAGAATGCCATCTAGGTTTAGGTTAGAATTGTATGGCATTAAAATAATGGAATAATAAATGGTAAAAGGCTTGCATAGTGGCCGGCCATATAAGGGAAATGGGCCTCCCTTTGCAACTTTCCAATTTTGTCATTTTTCAATCCCATTTTCTCAAAAATACCAATTTTCCAATTTAACCATTTAAATGTCAATTCTCATTATTTAATAACTAAAAATTAATTATTAAATAATATTGTCATTTAATATATTTATTAATATAGACATATAAAGTCTCTTAATTAATAAATAAACCTAGAATCTCTTTTCTTTACAATTTCGCCCTTGCTTAGTGAAAATTCATAAAGTAGACATAGTCTAACTTTAGAATTATAATTGATTAATCAAAATTAATTAACTGAGTCTTACAAGCAGTATGGTCTCGACTAGTATGGGGACCATGGGCCTATAGTAACGGAGCTTCCAATAAGTCGAACCGAATTTACTAAGTAAATTCCCTAACTTATTAATTCCTTATTGAATCCACACTTAGAACTTGGAATTGCACTCTCAGTCATATAGAACGCTCTATATGTTCCACGACATAGATACGCTATTAGTTATCCATTGTTATAATCCTAATTTGATCAATGACCCTCTAATAGATGATCTACATTGAATAGGCTCTAAATTACTGTTACACCTTCAATGTATTTTATCCTTAAAACACTTAGCTCCGTATAAATGATATTTCAGCGAAGTGAAATGAGATCTCCACCATTTATCTCTGTTTAGCCTGTTGGGTTTTATGCCCTAAATAAAACTCTTTACAATCTGATTAGTTATCAATATAAGAAATTTGAAGTGATTGATGTTTGCATGAATTTTACATGCTAATGGTTTAATATGTTTAATATGTTTATTACATTCATACACACAAAATCAGTTAAATCCAGATCATATGTTTATTCACAATTACAGTATCGTCAACACAGTGGAATGTGATTTTGTGATCGTATGAATCAAAAGTTTTGGTCCCTGTTTCATCAGTGTTATTGGATTTACACTGATGTGATAATCAGTGATGATGTGTACTTACACTTGGAGTAAGTGTTATGTTCTTTCCAGGACATTAGTAAAGTATACTAGTTTCGAATGTATGGAGTATACATTTGACTGGACCGATATTGCAACTAAGTTAAGATATTACAAACTTACCGTTATACATATCTTTCCAAGTCAATATCAGTAGTTGATCTTAAGATTAAAAGAATCTAAATCCTGATATGCTTAGGCTCAACTCAGGAGTGCTATTCATGTTCTTAGATTTATTAGTTAAGCCTACTTTTGGGTCAAGGTGATACGTATATTTTGGGAACATGATAGTATGATTGAGTGGGAGTGCTGAACATAAATATGGAATCTATAGCTTCTACTGGTGTATAGAAGTCAAGTGATGATTCCCTTCGAGCTTAGCAAATAGAAGTAAATGGATGAGCTCTTGTTTAACTGACTAATTATTAGATCACTAAACACCATTTACAGGTAGCTAAGTGTTTTAAGGGGCAAAATACATTGAGGGGTGAGAACGGTAAAGAAATCCCATCTCGATGTAGATCATCTATATAGAGGATCTTTAAATCACAATAAGATTATAACAATGGTTAAATGAGATAGTATATTGATATCGTGGAACATACAATATGCTCTATATAAGTCTGAGAGTGCAATTCTAAGTTCTAAGAGTGGATTCAACGAAGAATTAATAAGTAGGAATTTACTTGGTAAATTTGGTTCACTTATTGGAAGCTCAGCATATAGATCCATGGTCCCCATTCTAGTTGAGAATATTCTGCTTGTAAGACTCATTAATTGATTCGTGATTGATCAATTATAATTCTAAAGTTAGACTATGTCTAATTTTATGAATTTTCACTAAGTAGGGGTGAAATTGTAAAGAAAAGAGTTTCTAGGTTTATTTATTTATTAATGGACTTTATATGTCTAATTAATAATTAAATTAAATGACAATATTATTTAATAATCTATTTTAGTTATTAAATAATTAGTTTTGGCATTTAAAATGTTAGAATTGGAAAATTGGCATTTTTGAGAAAATAGAGATAAAATTCGATAAAACTGCAAAATCAAGTGAGACCCAATACAACACCATGGTCGGCCACTTAATGTGGGATTTCAAATTAATATTTTCATTATGTTAATGCCAAATAATTCCTAACCTAAACCTAGTAGTTGCCTATAAATAGAAAGTGATGGCTTAGTCAAATCACAAGTTTTTCAATAACCTTTTCTGACAGAAATTTCTCTCTTCAGAAAAACTGAGCCTTCCCCACTTTCTATACCTGGCCGAAACCCTCTCTCCTCTTTTCTCCTTCATCTTTTTCGACCCTAGTGAAAGAGGAAGTGCCCACACACAGCAAGCAGTAACTCAATCATAGATTGGAAGACTGTGAAGGATCAAACTTGAAGAAGAAGGACATTCGGGTTCAGATCTTGATTATACTCTGCTACAGAAAGGATTCAAGGGTTAGAGATCTGAGTGGAAGGAGACATTAATTCCGCTGCATCAATGTAAGGTTTTCTTAACTTTATATGTGTTTATTTTATCGTTTTAGAAAGTTCATATTTAGGGTGTTTAAACAATATACTTGTGAGTAGATCTAAGATCCTGGTAAAATAATTTCTAACAACTGGTATCAGAGCCATGGTAATTGATTTACTTGCATGAAATTTGGACTTTAAAACGACTGTTTGTTTGTTTTTGGATGGTATCATGTTGTATTGAGTGTTATTTGATGATTGATTGATGTTTGTAAATTTTCGTGAAAAATAATTGCGATTCTGTCTCTGGAACTATTTTTATTGGATAATATGGAAAAAATTAAGCAAGTTAGCCTTTTACAGAACTCAATTTGGATTTTATTTGAATTAGTTATGAATTTTTGAAGATTTGAAAAATGCTTGTCTTGAAATTTTCCTGCGATCGCAAAACTGTCCGTACAGTTCACAATTTTTTCGTTTTTCTTCGATTTTTCATGCTTTTTCATGGAATTAACTTCCGATTTTTTGTATGGTTTTGTATATATACTATTACTATTCCTAATTCAATTCTAATTATCATTTTGAATTAATTTAATATTTTTTTAAATTTAATTCAAGATATTAGTGTAATTTGAATTTGAATAGAATTAGTATCTATCTTCTTGCTTAAAAATCTATCTTATTTTTAAATTTGATTATATCTTATCTTATTTTTAAATTTAAGGTCAGATTTTATATATATATTTTTTAAATTAAATCTTTTTTTAAGATATTTTGACCTTATTTAAATTTAAAATAAGATATTTATAATCATGTAATTTTAAATAGATGTAAGATATTTTGCTAACTTTTAAATTTTGTTATTTTATTTATTTAAATTAAATTTAAAATCTGATAAGATATTTGATTTATCTTTTCTAATTTTTTTTTTAATTTTTATTTTTAAAATAACATTTAATTTTTAAAAGTAGTTAGCAAATTTTGAAATGATATTTAGGTTGGTTGAAACCTAATTTTTCAAAATTGTAGGTTTAATTTTAAATATTTTTTTTTTAAAATAATTTCGAAATTAATATTTTTTTATTTTCGAAAAATTAAATTTTTTTTAATTAAATATTTTTTATTTAATTATTAATTTCGAAATCTATTTATTTAAAATTAAATAAATCCTACTTCCAACTATCCAACTAACCTTGTTGCAGGAGTATATGGTTTAAACTTGTGTGTAAGTTTTTCAAAACCTATTATTACTTGATTGCAAATAGCCATGGTTACTTTTTGCCAGATCTAATGATCTGATGGCTCCCTTGGTCAAGTTAATAATTTGTAACAGGTAAATTTTACAATCTTCTTTCATCTGTGTATGACCTAGCAACATGATAGGATCCATCCAAAGTGTGCCTGTGTGAGCCTATATATTTATTTTGTTTTAATATAGATGCATATAGGTTGTTGCTAAATAAACTGTCACACCATGATAGATTTTATTTAGGTCCATTTAGTTATTGGACCTATTCAATTAATAACAGTTATTTATTTTAAGGTTAAATTCCTCTCTTTTGGGCCTTGTGTGAGAGTTGGGAGCCATAGAAGTGGGTACGACATACTGAACCCAGCACCCCCTCACATGAACTACCCCAATTGTGAAGGCCCATTTGCCTGATTTGAATAACTGTACTAGGTTAATTATATTAGTTTGACCTAATAAAATTGAATTAGCAACATAATTAACTTTTAAAATATATGAAATTTATTTTCATTTTAATATTTTAAAGTTAATTTTAAGAAAAACACTTTTAGTTTTAGATATTATTTCTAGACAAACTATTTGTATTTTTCTTGTATTTAATTAAATATAGAATTTTAACTAACTAAGATTCTTTCTGGAGCTTATTTAATTAAATATTCCTATTTAAGTTATAAATTAGTTGTATCAACTGATTTTTCTTATCTAACTTAAATTTGAATATTTGATTTAAATTTTAAATCAAGTTGAGGAATCCTAGGCATTAGTTATTAAAGATTCTTAAGATATTTTTTTTTAAGTTGATATCTTTTCAAATATTAACTTAAAATGGAATATTTTAGATATTTTTTGGTTAATATCTTTTCAAATATTAACTTTAAAAAGATATCTTCAAATTAAGTGGTTACAACTTAATTTTTGATATTTAATTAAATCTAAATTTGAAATTATTTAAGTTTTAGATTTTTTCTATCTAACTTAAATTAAATATTTTTCAAATTTTTTGAAAAGATACTTAGTCAAATAAGATATTTTCTAGATAGTAATTTCTAGACTACTTATTATTTCTAATATTTAAATAGGAAAATTATACTTTGTGAAATTAATTATTTAAATAATTAATTTTGGTACAATTTTATTAAGTATATTTTTCCTAGTATTAAATAGAAATTAATAATTAAGCCTTCTCTACACTTAATTGTTATTTCTTGAATTTAATACATTTAATTAACTTGAAGAATCTAAATATCTAAGTTGATTTTCATCATGATACTTAAATATTTCTTGATTTTTCATGACACTTAATTAAATAGAAAATTATTTTTAGGTTGAAATTTAATTTTTCAACTTAAATTTAAATAATTTTCAAAATATATATTTTTTCTTTATTTTATTAATCAATTTCAAAATTTGCATTTTAATTATGCAATATTTTCGAATTTTTTATCTTGAAAAATAGATTGAGTTGTAAATTAATTATTTATTTTAATTAATTCTTGGACCAACTCAAGTCAATGATTTTTTCATTTAATTGATTAATTTAAAATAAATGAATTTAAAATATAAATATATTATTAGAAATTGAATTAACTAGTCAAAAGAAAATCTAGATAGGTAATATTTTTGCTTGAAGTATTTCTTTTCTAATTTTATTATTTTTCGAAAATAGTATATTTCTTTTATATACTTTAAATTTTCGAACTCAATAAATATATTCTCAAAGGAAGTTTTTAAGTTGCTATTTATTTAATTTAATTCAACTTAAATTAATTTCTTTAATATTTATATTTAAGATTATTACTAAGATGGAAATAATTAATTTTATTTCAATCACCATCTAAGTATAATTTTATAAATATTATATTAAATTCTTATTTTTGAATTTTAATTCTTAATTTAGATTTAATGAGATTTATTTATTAGAATAATAAAGAAAATACATTTTAAAGAATGAGCTTTATTATTATTAAGATATTCGATCTCCATTGTGGGTTTTACACCGCGTTTGTTTTAGTGAGTAATCCTCCCTAATGGAGGAACGTTCATTAGCAATTTCGCACCGTTTAATCTCGCATGATAAGTGGTTTGTAAGTGTTTTATATGGTATAGATCACCCTAATGGTGGCGACCATATTTGACTTGCAAATTGCGAAACAATGGTAGAAGCTCATGAGATAGAATAGCCTTGACTCTCGCCTAAACGGGACAAGGCTGGATTCCAATATTGATCGAATAAAAGGTTGCTAGAATGTTTAACATTTTAGATGAGCTGACAACTCTATTCAATGGATGGTAGCTATGACTCTCGCCTAAACGGGACACTGATATCAGTTTGTTGAAAACCTTGGAAATTATTTAGGATTGAATTTTTAAGTATTTTCTCATATCATTCCTACTTGCTACGTGCTTATAATTTCTGAATTGATTTTGTGTGTTAAACCATTATTTAATTTCTATTTGTTGATTTCTATTATTTTGTAGTATCCTGTATTATCAAAATGAATCCCATGTTATCACTGTTGACTGAAAACAAGCTGAATGGATCTAACTTTAATAAGTGGAATGAGAACATTAATATTGCTCTCATAGGAGAAAGTGCCTTGTTTGTTTTAACTGAGCCGTCACCTGAAGTGCATGGGGATAATGCATCCAAAGCTGTGAAAGAAAAGTATGAGCGTTGGCAAAAAGCAAATGACAAAGCTCTATACTTTATGCTTTCTAGCATGGTTGACACCCTCAAAACTCGGTTTTCTAAAACCGAGAAGGCTGCTGAAGTTATGACGAAGTTAAATGAGCTATTCGGTAAGGCATCACTTCAGTCACGCTTTGACGCGACTAAGAAGTACATTAATGCACGGATGGAACCTAATCAAAACGTGCGTGATCATGTTCTCCTCATGTCTAGTTATTTCCAAGAAGCCCAGAATCATGGTGCTGAAATGGACAGTGCTACTCAAGTTAGTCTTATCTTGAATAGCCTGACTCCAACATTTCTACCATATACATCAAATTATGTCATGAATAAGAAGGAAATTGACTTTCATGAATTAGTCAATGACCTTCAAACTTATGAAAATTTGATTGGAGGACCCAAGAAGAAAGGGAGTAAACCTCACAATCCTGGGAATGGTAATGGGACGATAAAACCTGAAGCAAATGTTGCCTCTGCTTCAAAGCCCAAATCGAAGAGGAAGTGGCACAACACCAAGAAGCGAACAAAAGCCAATAAAAAGGCTGCTCCTTCCGGTGATGCTACACTTAAAGGAAAGTGTTTCTACTGCAATGAGAAAGGTCATTGGAAACCCCAGTGTCCTAAACTTCTTGCAAAGAAACAAGGTATTTCCATTTATAAACTTTAAGAGTTTTAGTGAATTATTATCCAATTGGATTTATGATTCTGGACTAACTTTGTTTATTTGTTTTCTTCTTCTTATAGGCCAAGCTACTTGAACTCAATTGAGTTGGATCAGAAAGCTGGACCAAGGGTGAAATCGTCCAGATGAAGATGAAGCTCTTCAATTTTTGAATTAATTGTTTTAGTTTAAAGACAATTTGGATTTCAAATTTTAGTTAGGGATATTTATCCCTGTTTCTCTCATATTGTTGCAATACTTTTTTTATTAATAAAGTTTATAATTTTCAAAATTTTACTATTGCAAATTATGAGATAGAGCTTCATTTAAATTATCTTCATCAATTATTACCACATTATATTTATATGTTTGTATGTGTAAGTGTTTTTATTATTGATGCAAATTCTGTAATATTTACAACTCTTCATAGAGCTATATTACATAAACACTAGAAATTATTTCTATGTTTATCAATAATTGTTAATTCTAATACAATTATTAAGAATTTGTTTAATAAAAGGATCTTATGATCTGATAGGGGTGGAGAAAAGTTAAGAAAACTATGCAGTTCAACGATCTTTTATATTTAATGAACTCTGGATAGTATTCAACTCCACATAAACTCTATCACACTAAGAGAATCATGATCTTTACTACCTTTAGGGGTGGATCATAATCTCTATATACTTAGGGGTGGAGGTTATCCACAAGTACCCTATATGTATATTCTTAGGGGTGGAGTCCATTCCACAATTCCCTATGAAACACATATCTTGTTTAAACATAGAAATAATATAATGAGTCAGCTATTGTCAATATAAACTCTTGATCTTGATTGTATGTTCCATTTCATTTTTACTGTTGTAAGTAAAAGTTTGATACCTTTGAAAATTCTTTGTTAAAGTTTCACACTACCTTAATTGAGTGGGAGAATTTTAAAATTCTTTACCCATCTTCATTAGGTTGATACTTGTGATAGATACTTAAGAACACTACTGAAAAACAAATCTAACCATTCACATGGATAGGTATAGCTTATCAGAATTATGAGAATAAGATAAAGAACTCTAGTTCAGTCCATTCGAATGACTTGAACCAAGAATTCTTAATCCTCATAAAATTTGTTGGTATCTTAATTTTGATTACTTTATCTCTGGCATGTATTTTTCACTTCAAATACTAGTCTGCTATGTTGATGACTTAGTCTTAACTTAAAGTTTTAAGACTAATACAAAAGTCACAACTAGGTAACTCTCCAAACAATCAGAGGTTAAAAGTATTATTTAACCAGACATCTGCTATTGAGTGGGAGCTATCTGAGATGTAATCAAATAGGGAACATTAGAAGATATTCAAGAAGGATTTATGAAAGTGATCTATATGTTAGATATTAAGGAGCTGTGTATCAGTTGTCTTTGTATCACACCATCTAATTTCGAAATTCTTAAGATGGTGCTTACTTTGGGGGTGGAGGAATTATTGTATAATAATTCAAGCTCTACCAGAGAAGAATTATAACTTTGTGTATTCGAAATCCAAGAAAGTTATATCACTGAAGAAAAGTCTACACTGTATTATCTCAATTACATATTTTAAAATATGAGAGATATGTCTTCTGTTAATTCAGATGTACTTTTAAAACAGTAAAGATTTCAGTATCCCTTGATAAGTAAAGCATATAGTAAAGGATGTTTCATAAGTGTATTTATGAACTAGTTTCCAGAAGTTTGGGTGGATTCAAATATACTACACTTGATCTGAAGATCAAGACATCAGATTGACCTATTTGCACAGTTGTTTTATATTAGTGCAAGTGGGAGTTTGTTGGGTTTTATGCCCTAAATAAAACTCTTTACAATCTGATTAGTTATCAATATAAGAAATTTGAAGTGATTGATGTTTGCATGAATTTTACATGCTAATGGTTTAATATGTTTAATATGTTTATTACATTCATACACACAAAATCAGTTAAATCCAGATCATATGTTTATTCACAATTACAGTATCGTCAACACAGTGGAATGTGATTTTGTGATCGTATGAATCAAAAGTTTTGGTCCCTGTTTCATCAGTGTTATTGGATTTACACTGATGTGATAATCAGCGATGATGTGTACTTACACTTGGAGTAAGTGTTATGTTCTTTCCAGGACATTAGTAAAGTATACTAGTTTCGAATGTATGGAGTATACATTGGACTGGACCGATATTGCAACTAAGTTAAGATATTACAAACTTACCGTTATACATATCTTTCCAAGTCAATATCAGTAGTTTATCTTAAGATTAAAAGAATCTAAATCCTGATATGCTTAGGCTCAACTCAGGAGTGCTATTCATGTTCTTAGATTTATTAGTTAAGCCTACTTTTGGGTCAGGGTGATACGTATATTTTGGGAACATGATAGTATGATTGAGTGGGAGTGCTGAACATAAATATAGAATCTATAGCTTCTACTGGTGTATAGAAGTCAAGTGATGATTCCCTTCGAGCTTAGCAAATATAAGTAAATGGATGAGCTCTTGTTTAACTGACTAATTATTAGATCACTAAACACCATTTACAGGTAGCTAAGTGTTTTAAGGGGCAAAATACATTGAGGGGTGAGAACGGTAAAGAAATCCCATCTCGATGTAGATCATCTATATAGAGGATCTTTAAATCACAATAAGATTATAACAATGGTTAAATGAGATAGTATATTGATATCGTGGAACATACAATATGCTCTATATAAGTCTGAGAGTGCAATTCTAAGTTCTAAGAGTGGATTCAACGAAGAATTAATAAGTAGGAATTTACTTGGTAAATTTGGTTCACTTATTGGAAGCTCAGCATATAGATCCATGGTCCCCATTCTAGTTGAGAATATTCTGCGTGTAAGACTCATTAATTGATTTGTGATTGATCAATTATAATTCTAAAGTTAGACTATGTCTAATTTTATGAATTTTCACTAAGTAGGGGTGAAATTGTAAAGAAAAGAGTTTCTAGGTTTATTTATTTATGAATGGACTTTATATGTCTAATTAATAATTAAATTAAATGACAATATTATTTAATAATCTATTTTAGTTATTAAATAATTAGTTTTGGCATTTAAAAGGTTAGAATTGGAAAATTGGCATTTTTGAGAAAATAGAGATAAAATTTAATAAAACTGCAAAATCAAGTGAGGCCCAATACAACACCATGGTCGGCCACTTAATGTGGGATTTCAAATTAATATTTTCATTATTTTAATGCCAAATAATTCCTAACCTAAACCTAGTAGTTGCCTATAAATAGAAAGTGATGGCTCAGTCAAATCACAAGTTTTTCAATAACCTTTTCTGACAGAAATTTCTCTCTTCAGAAAAACTGAGCCTTCCCCACTTTCTATACCTGGCCGAAACCCTCTCTCCTCTTTTCTCCTTCATCTTTTTCGACCCTAGTGAAAGAGTAAGTGCCCACACACAGCAAGCAGTAACTCAATCATAGATTGGAAGACTGTGAAGGATCAAACTTGAAGAAAAAGGACATTCGGACTCAGATCTTGATTATACTCTGCTACAGAAAGGATTCAAGGGTTAGAGATCTGAGTGGAAGGAGACATTAATTCCGCTGCATCAATGTAAGGTTTTCTTAACTTTATATGTGTTTATTTTATCGTTTTAGAAAGTTCATATTTAGGGTGTTTAAACAACATACTTGTGAGTAGATCTAAGATCCTGGTAAAATAATTTCTAACATAGCCATGCTCGAAGGATATCATCGTTTCATTTCTAAATTCCTATAGAAGTTATAGACTCCATATTTATGTTAGCGCTCCCACTCAATGATACTATCATGTTCTCAAAATGTACGTATTACCCTGACCCAAAAGTAGGCTTAACTAACAAATCAAAGAACATGTATAATACTCTTGAGATCGAACCTAACCATATCAGGATTAAGATCATTTGATCTAGGATCAACAGGTGATATTGAATTGAATAGATATTACGGTAAATTTTAATACATCTAATCAAAGTTCAATATCGGTCCCTTCCGATGCATACTCCATACATCTGATACTGGTAAACTTTGTCAATGCCTTGGAAAGGACATAACACTTATCCAAGGTGTAAGAATACCTATCGCTGATTATCATGTCAGTCTAAATCCAGTGAACTGACAAATCAGGGAATAAACTTTCGAACATATAATTAAGATTATATTCCACTGTGCTGAAAACACTATAATCATTAACAAATTCATATGTTCTGAACTTAAATAGAATTCATACATTATATATATAATCATGAAATAAATCATGTGAACCATGCAACATAAAATGTTATTTCTGATCTTTATTAATAAGTAAATCTGATTATATTGAAATGGGTTTTATTTAGGGCACAAAACCCAAAAAACTCCCACTTGCACTAATATAAAACAAAATGTGCATTTCAAATAATCTCAACACCTTGATATACAAATCAAGTGTAGTAGTAGTATACTCCTCGTAATAGGATCTGACAGGTTGAATTAACCACAACCTTTTCTCCACCATTACTCTTCCTTAATCACAAAATCCTTGATATTGTGAAATTCCTCTCTATATGTCTACTCTCTTGGGATACTGGATTCTATACTTTTGGCAACTACTTTTTGGTTATTCACGAAGTAACAGTAGTAGTTAAGACAAGTTGGAACGGTGCCACAAATGTATAAAACTTTCCTTGGACTGAATAAGTACCTTTCCTGCAACTTTAACATTCAGTCTCTCTCTGGTAGACTTAGAGACTTCAGATAGGTTTTTACACTTCTCCAAAATCACTACTCCACCCCCAGAGTCCGTCTCCGGTTTATCAGCAGACTTTCTAGCACAAAGGCAAGTCTCGAAATCTGATGTGGTGTAGTTTAAGAGTTTTAAACACCCTTATCGACTAACAATAGTTCCTCTTCTTAATCTTAAGATTTACTTGATTGTCTTCCAATGTTCCTCTCCTGGATTAATCTGATACCTACTCATTACTCCCACTCAATAGCAGGTGTCTGGTCTAAGGCATACTAAAGCATATTTGAGACCTCTCACTGTTGATTTAAGAAATTCTTTCATGGCTTTATCTTTTCTGGAATAGTTGAGACTTTTCCTTAGATAAATAAAATCTATGCCTAGAAGTTGTGAAGCTTCTATAGATATCCTTTAAAAGAAAATGCTTCAACATCTCACTAAAGTAAGTTGCTTGCATTAGAGTAAGTAATTACCAGGTATACCACAAGCCATAAGTTTAGATAAACTCAAACATTATAATACTAGGAATAGGAAGTTTTGTTAAGTCCATTGAATAGACTTATAAACTAAAATTTCCTTTCATGTCCTTGTAATCGAAAACTTTTAGGTTACTCCATGTGAATGGATTAAACCATAGTTCTCTTGGCTTTTCTTCTTAGTTTCTTATCTTGACAATCCATTACTTGTTTAAACTCACAATGGATTTAATCACTAGTGTCTTCCAAGTCATAAGAAGGTGAGTTCCTAGAAACCCTCCCACTACGACAAGGTACCATGGATTATGTCTAAGAAAACTAAATGGTATTGAGCTCTTCGGTTGTGTTAAGACAATAGAGGCAGTTGGATCATCATATGTCGAATAAGATGATTAAACACTTTTGGAATCAAGAAAAAAATATCTCCTTAATTTGCTACTTTGTTTTCAGACTTAGTCATATTCTTAGAAAAGTAGTATTTGTTTAAACAAACACATTCTTATCTAATGACTATGGGATGGTCCACCCCTAATCACTTAGAATAGCTAACAAACATGCAAACCATGGTAACCGTTCTAGCTTTTCTTAAGATTTCGATTAGGTCATCCATGAATCTAGTAATGATTTACATTAAGTATACAACTATTGCATCATTCTGAAATTATATTACCATAGAAGGACTTAGGTAACGACTAGTAACTAATCAATATGCAACTTGAATTTCGAAGTTTGGATATAATTCAAAATCAACTTAATGATCTTTGAACTGCATATCTACTAACTATTTCTCCACCCCTATCAGTTCATAAGATCTTTAACCACTTACCTTAATGGTTTTTCACCATTGCTAGAAATTCATGAAATTTTTCAAACATTTCAAATTTCTTTTGCATAAGGTAAAATCTAGAGTGATCGTTTTAAGAATATAACGAAAAACTCATATCCACCCCTGAATGTACATCTATCTTCGAATGAGATGAACTTACTTTCAGTGGATATAGGCATATTAACTCTTTGTAGAGATTGATCTTGTCAAAACCACCATGAACAAGATACAAATGCCATAGATTTAAAAAAATGTGGTTGTAGTCTTTTGATGACTTAGGTTTAGTTACATTGAAGAGTTCTTAGAATAGTGCTAGTGGATCGTGGTCACAGAATACTAAACTCATATTCCATACAGTTTTAATCCATTGATAGAAAATGGTTATGAAACACTTGGGAAAGTGTAACTGTATAATGAGTAATTCTTTCTTGGACCACCACTACTAATTTAACTCTAAGTTTGATTTGCCCATACAAGTAGGAGATTTATAAGATTGAGGATTTATATCATTTTGGGATAGAATTTCGGGAATATAATCATACGCGTCATTTAATTTCTTAAGAGAAAATATAGAATGACATGAAATGATTTATAGACCATTCATCCAATCATATGTTATTGAGCTAATTCGAAATGAATAAGCTAAGAAGAATTAGGATAATTTCGTATTTAAATAAGAATCCAACGATGCTTCGATTAGCGAGAGTCAAAGTAATCTTATTTATACAATCTTCTTGTTTCATATTGTAAATACTAGTCTAAGGTGTCATCAATTGATGAACAGCTAGATGTTGCATTTACAATATTTATCATTCGAGATCTAACACTATTATGTTTGTCTAATGTTGACAATCCATTAGGGATTTATCCCATTAGAACAACAAACCAAGTTAGACCAACAATGAAGATTCGAAATTAAACTACAATTTAATATCAGAAAATAACATGGTTCAATATAAATTCATACACAATTCAGAAATTATTAAACATATAGCAAGTAGGAATGACAAGTGAAAATACTAAAACATACAATCCTAAATAATTTCCAAGGTCTTCAACAAACTGATATCAGTGTCCCGTTTAGGCGAGAGTCAGTGATATCATCCATTGAATAGAGTTGTCAGCTCATCTAAAATAATAAACATTCTAGCAACCTTTTATTCGATCAAGATTGGAATCCAGCGTTGTCCCGTTTAGGCGAGAGTCAAGGCTATTCTATCTTATGAGCTTCCACCATTGTTTCATACTTTTGTAAGTCAAATACAGTCGCCACCATTACGGTGATCAATACTATATAAAACACTTACAAATAATATTATCTTTCGAGATTCTACGGCGTTAAATTGCTAATGAACGTTTCTCCATTAGAGAGGATTACTCACTAAAACAAGACCTATGTAAAACCAACAATGTATTGGGTTTTGTGCCCTAAATAAAACCCATTACAATCTGATTAGTCATGAATATAGAATTTTGAAGTGATTTATGTTTACATGTATGTTACATGTTTATGGTTTAATATACATATTTAATATATGCACAAAATCAGTTAAATCCAGAACATATAGTCATTCACAATTACAGTATTGTCAATACAGTGGAATGTGATTGTGATTATATGATTCAAAAGACTTAGTCCCTGTTCATCAGTGTTTTGAATTTACACTGATGTGATAATCAGTGATAAAGTATACTTACACTTGGAGTAAGTGTTATGTTCTTTCCAGAACATTGGTAAAGTATACTAGTTTCGAATGTATGGAGTATACATTGGACTGGACCGATATTGAACTTAGATAAGATATTATAAACTTACCGTTGTATCTTTCTAAGTCAATGTCAGAAGTTGATCTTAGATTAAGAGAATCTAAATCCTGATATGCACAAGCTCAATCTCAGGAGTGCTATTCATGTTCTTTGATTTATTAGTTAAGCCTACTTTTGGGTCAGGGTGATACGTATATTTTGGGAACATGATAGCATAACTGAGTGGGAGTGCTGAACATAAATATGGAATCTATAGCTTCTACTGGTGTATAGAAGTCAAGTGATGATTCCCTTCGAGCTTAGTTAAATAGAAGTAAATGGATGAGCTCTTGTTTCAGTGACTATATATTAGATCAGTGAAACATCATTTACAGGTAACTAAGTGTTTTAAGGGGCAAAATACATTGAGGGGTGTAAACGGTAAATTTGTTCCATCTCGATGTAAATCATCTATATAGAGGATCTTTTAATCACATTAAGATTATAACAATGGTTAAATGAGATAGCATATGGATATCGTGAAACATATAATATGCTCTATATAAGTCTGAGAGTGCAATTCCAAGTTCTAAGAGTGGATTCAACAAGGAATTAATAAGTTAGAGATTTACTTGGTAAATCGATTCAACTTATTGGAAGCTCAGCAATATAGATCCATGGTCCCCATTCTAGTTGAGACTATACTGTTTGTAAGACTCTATAATTGATTTATAATTAATAAATTATAATTCTAAAAGTTAGACTATGTCTAATTTGTGAATTCTCACAATTTAAGGATGAAATTGTAAATAAAAGGGTTTCTAGGTTTAATTATTAATTGAGAGACTTTGTATGTCTAATTAATAATTATTTTAAATGACAATATTATTTAATAATCTATTTTAGTTATTAAATAATTAGTTTTGGCATTTAAATGATTAGAATTGGAAAAATGGCATTTTTGGAGAAATAGAAATAAAATTGAGGAAACTGCAAAATCCAAGTGAGGCCCATAACACACCATGGCCGGCCACCTCTTTGCATGCTTCCCAATTATTATTTTCAATTTTAATTGCCATGTAATTGCTAATCAAAGCCTAGCAATAATAGGAAAGTGGTGGATCACACTAAATAAGGCAGTTAATGAATTACATAGTAAAAGAGGAGACTGTTTATTTGGAAAGTTGAGCTCTCCCTTTCACTATATATTACCGTCGCTCTCTTCTCTCTAGGAAGCCTTTGAATGCAATCATAATACATGAAATATAGAGAGAAAAGAGAGAGTAATTTCGAGTTCCTTTGTGAGAGAGAAGTGCCCACACACAACATACAATACCTCAATCATAGTTTGGAAGACTGTGAAGGATCACATCCAACTGAAGGACATTTGGGCTCAGATCTTGATTATACTCTGCTACAGACAGGAATCAAGGGTTAGAGATCTGAGTGGAAGGAGACACTTAATTCCGCTGCCATCACTGTAAGTTATTCTTAACTTTTATGTGTTTTGTTTATCGTTTTAGAAGTTCATATTTAGGTTGTTAAATCAACATACTTGTGAGTAGATCTAAGATCCTGGTAAAATTAATTCCAACAACTGGTATCAGAGCCATGGTAATTGATTTGCTTGCAAGAAATTTGGACTTAAAACGATTTGCTTGTGATTTGGATGGTTTCATGGTGTGTCATATTGATGTTTGATTGATGTTTGTGAATTCTGGGAAAAATAATTGATTATCTGTATCTGAAATTATTTTTATTGGATAGTTTGGAAAATTCTAAGCAATTTACTTTTTTTTACAGAACTCAATTTCGATTTTATTTGAATTAGTTATGAATTTTTGAAAATCGGGAAAAATTGGGGTGGTGATCACCCTACCCACGCGCGCGGAAGGACTGCTTGCAGCCTCTCAGCGCTGAGGAAACTCGGCAGATCACCCTCTCTACGCGCGCAGGTGGTATGCAACGCATACCATCCGTACAGTGTGCAATTTTTCTTCGTTTTCTTCGATTTTTCATGCTATTTCATGGAATTGACTTCCGACTTTTTGTGTAGTTTTGTATTTTGATTTTTGTTTTTCAATTTTCAAATCTAATTATCAGAAATAAATTAATTTTATTTTAAAATTAATTTTAGATATTAGTGTAATTTGAATTTGAAAATATGTTAAAATCAAGTATTGCTTACCTCTTTTCTTATTTCTTTTAAATTTTGATTATTTTATATTATTTTTAAATATAAGGTCAGAAATTAATTTTTTATAAAAATATTTTTTTTGTAATTTTGACCTTATTTAGAATAAGATTACTATAATCATGGTATTTTAAAAGGGGAAATAAGATATTTTTGTTAAGTTTTAAATTTTGTTATTTTTACTTAAATTAAATTGTAAAATCAGAAAAGGGTATGTATTTACCATTTTCTATTTTATTGAATATTTAATTTATTAAATAACATGAAATTTAAAAGGAAAGTTAGCAAATTTATTTTGAAATGATATTTAGGTTACTTAAAACCTAATTTTTTCAAAATTGTAGGTTTAATTTTAAATTTTATTCTTTAAAACCGATTTTTTTTTTTTAAAATTAAATAAATCCTACTTCCAACTATCTAAATCTAACTTGTTGCAGGAGTATGTGTTTTAGATTGTTTATAAGTTTTCTAAAACCTATTATTGCTTGATCTAAATTGCCATGGTTAACTTGTTGACAGATCCAATGATCTGATTTTAACCCATGGTTCAATTGTCAATAGGTCAAGTAAATAATTTGTAACAGGTAAATTTTATATTCTTCTTTCATCTGTGTATGACCTAGAAACATGATAGGGTCCATCCAAATCTGTGTGCCTGTGTGAGCCTATATGTTTAATTTCTATTATAGATACATATAGGTTGTTGTTGCTAAATAAAATGTCATAACTTGATAGATTTTATTTAGGCTCATTTAGCTAATGGGCCTATTCAATTAATAACAGTTGTTCATTTTAAGGTTAAATTCCTCTCTTTTTGGCCTTGTGTGAGAGTTGGGAGCCTTAGAAGTGGGTACGATATACTGAACCCAGCCCCCCCTCACATGAACAACCCCAATTGTGAAGGTCCATTTGCCTGATTTGGATAACTGTGCTAGGTTAATTAAATGAGTTTGACCTAATAAAATTGAATAGCAACATAATTAATTTATTTCTTCGAAATTAATTTAAGAAAAACATAGTTTGTCGAATATTATTTCTAGATAAACTATTTGTATTTTTCTTGCATTTAATTAAATAAAGAATTGTAACTAACTAGATTCTTTCTGAAACTTACATTTATTATTTCATTAAATATTGCTATTTAAGTTATAAATTAGTTATTACTAATTTTCCTTATTAACTTAAATTTCAATTTTTTTTTGAATTTAATATTAAGTTGAGGAATTCTAGGAATTGGTTATTGAAGATTCTTAAAAGATATTTTTTTAAGTTGGTTTTAAACTTAAAATAGAATATCCTTAAATTAGGTAGTTACTACTTAATTTTGATATTTAATTAAATTTTATTTGGAAAATTCTAAGTTGCAAATTATAGACGCTTTCTATAATAACTTAAATCAGACATTTTCCAAATCTAGAAAAGATACTTAGTTAAATTGAGATATTTTCTAGAGAGTTATTTCTATACTAATTATTATTTCTAATATAAGAAAATATCATAGACTGTGAAATTAATTGTTTAATAATTAATTTTGGTACAATTCAAGTTAAGAATATTTTCCCTAGTATTAAACTGAAAATTAATAATTAAGCCTTCTCTACACTTAATTATTTATTTCATGAATTTAATACATTTATTTAAATTGAAAATTAAATATCTAAGTTGATTTTCATAATGATACTTAAATATTGTTATTTTCATGATATTTAATTAAATAAGAAATTATTTTAAGTTGGGTATTTCCATAACAACTTAAATTTGAATAATTTTCAGAATATATTTTATTTATTTTATTAATCATTTTTTTTTGAAATTGCATTTGATTATGCAAGATGATTCTTGAAAGATAGATTAAAATTGTAAATTAATTATTTTAATTAATTTTGAATCAACTTAAATCAATGATTTTTTCATTTAATGATTAATTTAAAATAAGAGAACTAAAATATATTATTAGAAATTGAATTAATTAGTCAAGAAAATCTAGATAGATAGTATTTTTGCTTGAAGTATTTTTTCTAAGTAAAGTTTGATTTATTTTAATGTATATATCTTTGGAAATACAATATATATATTTGTAGAAAATTTTAATTTGAGTTGCAAATTAATTTAAATTAATACAACTTAAATTAAGTAATTTTCTTAATATTTATTGGAAAATTAATACTAAGATGGAAATAATTCATTTTATTTTCTTAACCATCTGAGTTTAATTTTATAAATATTAAATTAAATTTTATTTAGAGTTTTATTCTAAATTTAAAATTTAATAAATATATATAGATTTAAAATAAATAAATAATAGAAGAAAATACATTTTAAATAATGAGCTTTATTATTATTAAGATATTCGATCTCCATTGTTGGTTTTACATAGCTATTGTTTTAGTGAGTAATCCTCCCTAATGGAGGAACGTTCATTAGCAAGTTAGCGCCGTTTAATCTCGAAAGATAAGTATATTTGTAAGTTTTTTATATTAGTATTGATCACCCTAATGGTGGCGACTGTATAAGACTTACAAACGTATGAAACAATGGTGGAAGCTCATGAAATAGGAATGACCTTGACTCTCGCCTAAACGGGACAACGTCGGATTATCTTTTCGATCGAATAAAAGGTTGCTAGAATGTTTGTCATTTTAGATGAGCTGACAACTTTATTCAATGGATGATAGCTTTGACTCTCGCCTAAACGGGACACTGATATCAGTTTGTTGAAAACCTTGGAAATTATTTAGGATTGTATTTTTTAGTACTTTCTCTAGTCATTCCTACTTTCTATGTGCTAATAATTTCTGAATAAGATTTTGTGTTAAACCATAATTGATATCTATTTATTATATTGTAGTATCCTGAATTGCAATGTTGAATCCAATGTTATCACTGTTGACTGAAAATAAGCTAAATGGAGCTAACTTCCCAAAATGGAGAGAGAACATTAATATTGCTCTCATAGGTGAAAGTGCCCTGTTTGTGTTGACTGAGTCGTCTCCTGGGCAGCCAGGTGACAATGCAACCAAAGCTGTTAAAGAGAAGTTCGAGCGTTGGCAGAATGCTAACAATAAAGCTCGTTACTTCATGCTTTCCAGCATGGTTGACACCTTGAAAATAAGGTTTGCTAACACTGTCACGGCTGCAGAAATTATAACGCAGTTAACAGAGCTATTCGGTATGGCATCTATCCAGTCTCGTTTTGACGCGACAAAGAAATTCATCAACGCACGGATGGAACCCCATCAGAATGTGCGTGATCACCTTCTCCAGATGGCAAGTTATTTCCAGGAAGCCTAGAATCATGTTGCTGAAATGGATAAGACTACTCAAGTGAGTCTCATCTTGAATATCTGACTCCAGACATTCTGCCCTATACATCAAATTATGTCATGAATAAGAAGGAACAAGACTTTCATACTTTAGTCAACGACCTTCAGACATATGAAAATTTGATTGGAGGTCCCAAGAAAAGAGGGAATAAACCTCAGAATTCTGGAAATGGTAATAAGACGAGTAATCCTGAGGCACACGTTGCTTCAACTTCCAAATCCAATAATAAGAAGAAATGGAAAAATGCCAAGAAGCAAGCTCAAGCTGCGAAAGCAGCTAAGAACAAAAAGGCTGGAGCTTCTGGTGATACACCAAAAGGAAAATGTTTCTACTGCAATGAGAAAGGTCATTGGAAATCCCAATGTCCTAAGCTTCTTGCAAAGAAACAAGGTATTTCTTTATAAACTGATGTGTTTTAGTGAATTATTATCCATTTGGATTATTAATTTTGGACTACTAACCTTGTTTATTCTTCTTCTTATAGCTCAAGCTTCTTAAACTCGGATGTTGTCTTAGCGAGTTAGATCTGAAAGCTTGATTGTAGATGGAGGTCGTCTATGATAAAGAAGAAGCTCAATTTTTTTTTTTGAATTAATTGTTTAATTTTTAAAACAATTTGGATTTCAAGTTTGGGATTTTATTCCCTGTTTGTTTCTCATAATATTGCAAACAATTTTTTTTGGTTTATAATAAAATTGATTTTTAATTGCAATTTATGAGTTGAGCTTCAATACTTTATAAATCAATTACCACTTGTTATATTTATTATGTTTGTATGTGTATGTGTTTTTATTATTGATACAAATTCTATAGTTACTTAAACTCCTTACAGAGTTATTACTACATAAACACTAGAAATTATTTCTATGTTTATGAATAATTGTTAATTCTACAACAATTATTGAGAATTTGTTTAATAAAAAGATCTTTTGATCTGATAGGGATGGAGAAAAGTTAAGAATAATATGCAGTTCAACGATCTTTTATATCTAATGAACTCTGGATTATAGTCAACTCCACATATTCTCTATCACACTTAGGGAATCATGATCTATACAGCCTTTAGGAGTGGATCATAATCTCTATATACTTAGGGGTGGACTTTATTCCACAGTACTCTTTGTGACACATAATTTTAAACATGGAAATAATATAATAAATAGCTATTATCAAAATAAATCCTTGATCTTGATTATATGTTCCAGTTTAGATTTACTATTGTAATAGTTAATGATACCATTAAAGTTCTTTGATAATGTATCACATTACCTTAGTTGAGTGGGAGAATATTAAAATTCTTTACCCATCTTCATTTGGTTGACACTTGTGATAGGAACTTAAGAACATCACTGATAAAATAAATCTAACCATTCACATGGATAGAAATAACTTATCAGAATTATGAGAATAAGATAGAAGAATTCTTGCATAGTGTAAAGACCGCTTAGTTTAATTTGGAAATTAGCAGTTAATCACGTTTAATTATGAAAATTTTTTATAGCCATTTAAATAATTATTATATTGTTATTTTTGATTTCAGAGATGCATTTTTATGTCATTTAATAGTTTTCATAATTTTGCATTTCCGGTGCCCGGTATTTTGGAACTCGGTGTTTGGCTCAGTAAAATCACAACTTAGTATGTTAGTAGTTTGGGACGGTTTATTAGACATTGGGAATGTCGGGAATGGCCGGGAATTTAGAATTTCCCAAAAATACCCCTTTAGTGTTATTCATGTTATTTTAGTGTGGAGGGGCAAAATGGTCTTTTTGCCCCAATGATATTTTGTCCATTAGTGGACTTTATTTAATTGAATTATATGTTTATTTAATTATGTGTTGGCTGAATAAAGAGTGTTAATTGAGCATGTTATTTCCTTTTATTCAAAATTTACAAAGTTAGAAAATTTGAAAGAAAAATCAAAGCTCTCTTTTCCTCTCTCTCTCTCTCGGCTGGTAGAGTGTTTCTAGGGCTGGGATTTCTGGTTTTCAAGCTATTTTCCTTCAATCTAAGTGTTCTTCAAGCCTTGGTAAAGTTTCTAAACCTTTTCCTTTGGTAATTTTTAGAAAATGTTTAATTAGATGATGATGCATGCTTGGTTTTTGATATGTTCTTGCTGCTGTGAATTGTTGATATTTTCAGTGGATTAATCTTGTTATTTTAAGTAGTTTAGAGTTAGTGAATGCATGATATTTGCTTTGATTTCAAGCTTGGAAGTTTTTAGCTCAAAACTATGGTTTTCAAAGAGAAATGGGTAAAATCTGTTGCTGTGATTTTGTTGAAGTTTATAGTAGTTTTCAGAGGTTGTTATATGCATGTTTAGGATGATTTGAGCTAGTTTGGATGCATGTTATCTAGGTTTAACCAAGTTTGAGTTTTGAACTCAAAGCTTGGAGCTTTAATGGTGATTTTTGATTCTGTGTTTTCTGGGCTGTGTAGATGCTTTAGAAATATTCTTTGGGGTATTTAGAATAGGTCTGGAAGTTTTGGGGTGGTTTGGAATTGATTTGAGCATTGTGTGAATTTTTGAAAAGTTCCTGCGAGGAACCGGAATTCCGGTTGTGCAACCGGAATTCCGGATGAGGGTCCAGGAATTCTCAGAACCGGAATTCCGGTTGCAGAACCGGACTACCGGTTGGGGAATTTTTAGGAACCCTAGTTTCCTCGTTTTTATGTTATTTGGGGTATTGCCATGCTTTTTATCGATAGGGAAACTTTTAGTTCCTAGTTTAAGTCCCCGGGAAGTGATTTAGCGTATCACTTATAGTGTTGTGATTTTTATGGTTTAGGAGCCTGTAATCCGCCGCGCAGATAGTTCCAGTCAGGTTGACCGGCACACCTGAATTCGGAATCCAGGTAAGATTAGTATAACAATATGCATATGTAGATTACATGTTTAGCGTGCATGTAGGAAGCCTGTTAGATTACATTAGTTATGTATGTTGGCTTCGAACCATCCAACTGTGTCACGTCGGTATAGGCTGGAGTATGACCAGCAGCCGGAGTATGACCGGTACGACCGATTAGGCTGATTCTTAGGTTGGTGGTTCCGTACTATTTGACGTATCACGTCGGTACAGGCTGGAGTACGACCAGTAGCCGGAGTATGACCGGTTCGACCGATTAGGCTGATACTGTAACACGTCGGTACAGGCTGGAGTATGACCAGCAGCCGGAGTATGACCGGTTCGACCGATTAGGCTGTTACTTGTCAATAGTACCGTCCCTATGAACGTTCAGAACTCTGTACCGTGTTGGACACGACAGTTAGGGGGACTCAGTATCGTGTTGGACACGGCAGTTAGGGTTATGATCAGGGGTATGGGCGTCTGATCATGACCAGGATTTATGTATGAGTATTATTATGCTTTTCTTACTGAGTCTGTCGACTCACAGTGCTATGTTTATGTGTAGGTAAAGGCAAGGCTAGAGCTGATGGACCGTGAACGAGCCTATGAAGATTGTACATGTCGGGGCGGTTAGGCCTGGAGCGTACGATCATCGGGACAGCGAGGCTATTTTTTTGTAACTAGTCGCTAGGCAACAAATATTTTGTATAAACAGTAAACTTTTGTAAATGATTTTGTAATCGGGATCCCGAGTCTTTTGTATAAATATTTTACAAGTTTAATTAAAAAGCAAAAATTTTAATTAATCACGTTTTCCATAAACCTCGTTGATTAGCAACGAGCTGCACAACATGTTTAAAAATCACGTAATACGCCTATGTTAGTTAGGGTGTTACACATAGTCTATTCGAATGACTTGAACCAAGATTTCTAATCCTCATAATATTTTATGGTATCTTGATTTGATTGCTTAATCTCTAGCAAGTATTTTACACTTCAAATACTAGACTGCTATGTTGTTGATGTAGTCTTGAAGAAACTTACAGTTTCAGACTAAGATATTAAGTCACAACGAGATATCCCTCAAAACAATAATAAGAGGTCAAAAATATTGTTTAACCAGACATCTACTATTGAGTGGGAGTCATCTGAGATGTAATAAAATGGGGAACATTAGGGGACAATCAAGAAAAATTATAAAAGTGACCCATATGTTAGATATTAAGGAACCATGCATTAGTGATCCTAATATATATCCACACCGACTCATAAAGAATTTTGAGATGGTGGTTACTCTGGGGGTGGAGGAATCATTGTAGAAGAGTGTAAAAACACATCTATAATAATTCAAGCTTCATTAGAGAAGATATAACTTTGTAAATTCGAAATTACCACAAAGTTATTTTACTGAAGAAAATTCTACACTACATTATCTCAATTCCAAATTTTAAAATTTGAGAGATATGTCTTCTGTTTGTTCAGATGTACTTAATGGGCAGTAAGGATTTCAGTATCCCTTGATGAGTAAAGCATATAGTTAAGGAGGTTTCATAAGTTTTATGAACCTGGTTTCAGAAATATGGGTAGATTCAAATATACTACACTTGATCAGAGGATCGAGACGAAAGATTGATTGTAGTGCAAAATTTGTTTTATGTTAGTGCAAGTGGGAGTTTGTTGGGTTTTGTGCCCTAAATAAAATCCATTACAATCTGATTAATCATCAATATAGAATTTTGAAGTGATTTATGTTTACATGTATGTTACATGTTTATGGTTTAATATACATATTTAATATATGCACAAAATCAGTTAAATCCAGAACATATAGTCATTCACAATTACAGTATTGTCAATACAATGGAATGTGATTGTGATTATATGATTCAAAAGACTTAGTCCCTGTTCATCAGTGTTTTGGATTTACACTGATGTGATAATCAACGATAAAGTATACTTACACTTGGAGTAAGTGTTATGTTCTTTCTAGAACATTGGTAAAGTATACTAGTTTCGAATGTATGGAGTATACATTGGACTGGACCGATTTTGAACTTAGATAAGATATTATAAACTTACCGTTGTATCTTTCCAAGTCAATGTCAGAAGTTGATCTTAGATTAAGAGAATCTAAATCCTGATATGCACAGGCTCAATCTCAGGAGTGCTATTCATGTTCTTTGATTTATTAGTTAAGCCTACTTTTGGGTCAGGGTGATACGTATATTTTGGGAACATGATAGCATAACTGAGTGGGAGTGCTGAACATAAATATGGAATCTATAGCTTCTACTGGTGTATAGAAGTCAAGTGATGATTCCCTTCGAGCTTAGTTAAATAGAAGTAAATGGATGAGCTCTTGTTTCAGTGACTATATATTAGATCACTAAAACATCATTTACAGGTAACTAAGTGTTTTAAGGGGCAAAATACATTGAGGGGTGTAAACGGTAAATTTGTTCCATCTCGATGTAAATCATCTATATAGAGGATCTGTTAATCACATTAAGATTATAACAATGGTTAAATGAGATAGCATATGGATATCGTGAAACATATAATATACTCTATATAAGTTTGAGAGTGCAATTCCAAGTTCTAAGAGTGGATTCAACAAGGAATTAATAAGTTAGAGATTTACTCGGTAAATCGGTTCAACTTATTGGAAGCTCAGCAATATAGATCCATGGTCCCCATTCTAGTTGAGACTATACTGTTTGTAAGACTCTATAATTGATTTATAATTAATCAATTATAATTCTAAAAGTTAGACTATGTCTAATTTGTGAATTCTCACAGTTTAAGGATGAAATTGTAAATAAAAGGGTTTCTAGGTTTAATTATTAATTGAGAGACTTTGTATGTCTAATTAATAATTATTTTAAATGACAATATTATTTAATAATCTATTTTAGTTATTAAATAATTAGTTTTGGCATTTAAATGATTAGAATTGGAAAAATGGCATTTTTGGAGAAATAGAAATAAAATTGAGGAAACTGCAAAATCCAAGTGAGGCCCATAACACACCATGGCCGACCACCTCTTTGCATGCTTCCCAATTATTATTTTTAATTTTAATTGCCATGTAATTGCTAATCAAAGCCTAGCAATAATAGGAAAGTGGTGGATCACACTAAATAAGGCAGTTAATCAATTACATAGTAAAAGAGGAGACTGTTTATTTGGAAAGTTGAGCTCTCCCTTTCACTATATATTGCCGCCCCTCTCTTCTCTCTAGGAAGCCTTTGAATGCAATCATAATACAAGAAATATAGAGAGAAAAGAGAGTAATTTCGAGTTCCTTTGTGAGAGAGAAGTGCCCACACACAGCATACAGTACCTCAATCATAGTTTGGAAGACTGTGAAGGATCACATCCAACTGAAGGACATTCGGGCTCAGATCTTGATTATACTCTGCTACAGACAGGAATCAAGGGTTAGAGATCTGAGTGGAAGGAGACACTTAATTCCGCTGCCATCACTGTAAGTTATTCTTAACTTTTATGTGTTTTGTTTATCGTTTTAGAAGTTCATATTTAGGTTGTTAAATCAACATACTTGTGAGTAGATCTAAGATCCTGGTAAAAATAATTCCAACACAATGGAGATCGAATGTCCTAATAATAAAGCTCATTATTTAAAGTGTATTTTCTTCTAATATTTATTTTAATCAATTTATTTTAAATATATATTTATTTATTTAAAATTTCCAATTTAGAATGAAAAATTTTAAATATAAATTTTAATTTAATATTTATAAATTATACTTAGATGGATATGAAAATAACATGAATTATTTCCATCTTAGTAATAATTTCTAATAAATATTAAGAAAATTATTTAATTTAAGTTGTTTCAAAATTAATTTAAATTAATTTTCAACTCAAATTTAATTTTCTATAAGTATATATTGCATTTCGAAAAATGAAGTGTATAAGAATACAATTTTTGAAAATGCTTGTTAAAATAAAATAAAAATAAATCCTGAAAAAAATTATTCTAATTTTATGTTGGCCCAAAATTAATTAATAAAATTAATTTACAACAAAAATATAATTTTCCTATTTAATTAAATATTTAAGAAAAAATTTCAAATATTTAAGTATCATGATTAAGAATCAACATAAATATTAATTTTCTATTTAATTAAATATCACTAGAAAAATACTTCAAGCAAAACAAACAATATCTATCTAGACTTTCATTGACTAATTAATCATTTTTTATAATTATAATATATTTTAGTTCATTTATTTTAATTAATCATTAAATGAAAAAATCATTGATTTAAGTTGGTCCAAAATAAATAATTTTTAACTTTAATCTATTTTTCAAATAAAATTCGAAATTTCTGCATTTAAGAAATGCAATTTCGAAATTGTGGGAAAAGATTAATAGAATAAAATAAAATATATTTTGAAAATTATTCAAATTTAAGTTGTTATAAAAAATTTTCAACTTAAAATAATTTTCTATTTAATTAAATGTCATGAAAATAACAATATTTAAGTATCATGATGAAAATCAACTTAGATATTTAATTTTCAATTTAATTAAATGTATTAAATTCAAGAAATAAATAATTAAGTATAGAGTAGGCTTAATTATTAATTTCTAGTTTAATACTAGGAAAAATATTGTTAATTTGAATTGTACCAAAATTAATTATTAAACAATTAATTTCACAATCAATGATATTTTTCTATTTTAATATTAGAAATAATAACTAGTATAGAAATAACTATCTAGAAAATATCTCAATTTAATTAAGTATCTTTTCAAAATTTGGAAAATATCTAATTTAAGTTGTTATCGAAAGAATCTAAAATAACCAACTTGAAAATTTCTAAATAAAATTTAATTAAATATCAAAATTAAGTTGTAACTACCTAATTTAAAAATATTCCATTTTAAGTTTAACAACTTAAAAAAAATATCTCTAGAGTCTTCAATAACAAACTCCTAGAATTCCTCAACTTAATTTTAAATTCAAAAGATATTCAAATTTAAGTTGATAAGAAAAATTAGTTAGTAATAACTAATTTATAACTTAAATAGGAATATTTAATGAAATAATTAAAATAAAAAGAATCTAGTTAGTTAAAATTCTTTATTTTATTAAATACAAGAAAAATACAAATAGTTTATCTAGAAATAATATCTTAAACTAAGAGTGTTTTTCTTAAAATTAACTTTAAAATATAAAAATAATAAAAAAAAAATTCATATATTTTAAAAGTTAATTATGTTACTAATCAATTTTATTAGGTTAAACTAATTTAATTAATCTAATACAATTATTCAAATTAGACAAATGAGCCTTCACAATTGGGGTAGTTCATGTGAGGGGGAGTTGGGTTCAGTATGTCGTACCCACCTCTATTGGCCCCCATCTCTCACACAAGGCCCAAAAGTGAGGAATTTAACCTTAAAATAAATAACTGTTATTAATTGAATAGGCCCAAAAACTAAATGGGCCTAAATAAAATCTATCATGGTGTGACATTTTATTTAGCAACAACCTATATGCATCTAAACATAAAGTAAACATATAGGCTCACACAGGCAGACAGATTTGGATGGATACTATCATGTTACTAGGTCATACACAGATGAAAGAAGAATGTAAAATTTACCTGTTACAAATTATTTACTTGACCTATTGACAATTGAACCATGGGTTAAAATCACATCATTGGATCTGTCAACAAGTTAACCATGACAATTTAGATCAAGCAATAATAGGTTTTAGAAAAACTTACAAACAATCTAAAACACAAACTCCTGTAACAAGTTAGATTGGATAGTTGGATGTAGGATTTATATAATTTTAAATTAATTAATAAAAAAAAATTCGAAAATAAATTTAAATAAAAAATAATTTTCGACAAAAAATTGAAAAATAAACCGACATTTTTGAAAAATTAGGTTTCAACTAACCTAAATATCATTTCAAAAAAAATTTGCTAACCACCTTTTAAATTTCATGTTTATTTATAAATTAAATATTCAATAAAATAAAATGATAAATACATACCATTTTCTGATTTTATAATTTAATTTAAGTAAAAATAACAAAATTTAAAAGTTAGCAAAAATATCTTATTTCTATTTAAAATACTATGATTATAGTAATCTTATTTTAAATCTAAATAATGTCAAATTACTTAAAATAGAATATTTTATAAAAGGAATTTAATATCTAACATTAGATTTAAAAATAAGATAAAATAATCAAATTTTAAAAAATAAGAAAAGAAGTAAGCACAAATAAATTTTTACCTATTTTTAAATTCAAATTACACTAATATCTAAAATCAATTTTGAAAAATCAAATTAATTTATTTCTGATAATTAGATTTGAAATATGAAAAGTAAAAATCAAAATATAAAACTACACAAAAAATCGGAAGTTAATTCCATGAAATAGCATGAAAAATCGAAGAAAAACGAAAAAACTTTGAGCTGTATGGACGGTATGCAAAGCACACCATCCGGGTGCACATCCTTGGGCTCAAGGGGCTGCTTGGGCGCACAAAGGGTGCTGCCAGCAGCCAGCCGCGCGCCCAAGTGTGTGTCACCACCCCCGATTTTTTCAAATCTTCAAAAAATCATAATTAATTCAAATAAAATCGAAATTGAGTTCTGTAAAAAAGGAAATTGCTTAATTTTTTCCAAACTATCCAATAAAAATGACTCCAGAAACGAAAATTCAATTATTTTTTATTAAATTTCACAAGCGTCAATCAATCATCATATAACACACAGATCAACATGAAACCATCCAAATCAACATATATCATCGTTTTAATTCATAATTCATGAAAGTAAATTATTACCATGGCTCTGGTGCCAATTGTTGGAAATATTTTACCAGGATCTAGATTTACTACCAAGTATGTTTCATTAACATCCTAATATGAATTCTAAAACAATGAAATAAACACATATAAAGTTTAGGAAACCTTACATTGGGTGCAGCGGAATATAATGACTCCTTCCGTTCAGATCTCTAGCCCTTGATTCCTTTCTGTAGCAGAACATAATCAAGATCTGAACCTGGATCTCTTTCTCTCCTTCCTTTGATTCTGATTCTCCTTCTTGTTGTTTGGATTCTTCACAGTCTTACACACTATGATTGAGATACCACTTGATGTGTGTGGGAACTACTCATTCACTCAAGGCTTTCGAAATTGAAGAGAAGAAAAAGAGAGAGAGGGGCGGCTATGGCTTTTTCTGAAAGGAACAATATGCAAGTCATAGTACCCTAAAGCCATCACTTTCTATTTATAGAATGTCATCTAGGTTTAGGTTAGAATTGTATGACATTAAAATAATGCAAAAATAAATGGTAAAAGGCTTGCATAGTGGCCGGCCATATAAGGGAAATGGGCCTCACTTTGGAACTTTGCAACTTTCCCATTTTTTCATTTTTCAATCCCATTTTCTCAAAAATACCAATTTTTCAATTTAACCATTTAAATGCCAATTCTCATTATTTAATAACTAAAAGTTAATTATTAAATAATATTGTCATTTAATATATTTATTAATTTAGACATATAAAGTCTCTTAATTAATAAATAAACTTAGAATCTCTTATCTTTACAATTTCGCCCTTGCTTAGTGAAAATTTATAAAGTAGACATAGTCTAACTTTAGAATTATAATTGATTAATCAAAATCAATTAACTGAGTCTTACAAGCAGTATGGTCTCAACTAGTATGGGGACCATGGGCCTATATTAACCGAGCTTCCAATAAGTCGAACCGAATTTACTAAGTAAATTCCCTAACTTATTAATTCCTTATTGAATCCACACTTAGAACTTGGAATTGCACTCTCAGTCATATAGAACGCTCTATATGTTCCACGATATAGATACGCTATTAGTTATCCATTGTTATAATCCTAATTTGATCAATGACCCTCTAATAGATGATCTACATTGAATAGGCACTAAATTACTATTACAAAAATTATGGTTACTACGCAAGTATACGCAGTCAAGTAGTAGCTCACGCAAGCGAGGTCGAACCACAAGGAATTGGACTAAGTACTACTAAATTATAGTTATGATTCTATCTGGTAAAACAATACTTTTTGTGAATAAAATAAAACAATTCAGAAAATTAGAAGAATAAATGAAGATTAATCAAGATGAGAGATTAGGGAGGTGAATCCTGTTGTTAAGTTACCAATGTTAATACCTAATTGCTATCCTTTACTTGAAGTGAATGACAGATTATGAATTAACCTAACTCCTTTCAGATCTTTTAGGTTCTAAATCTCATGTTCTCTAATTAATTTCTTAATTAAACCAACATGACATCAGCATTAAGCAATAATCTAATTGTCATTAAGGCTATGTAAATACTTTCGTTTCACATCAAAACCTAGACTATCCAATTTTAGCATTCTCAAATCTCAATTTTCAAATTTCGAATTGAGATCATTAAACATGTAAAAGGTGATCAATCTTGCACATGGAATTAAACACAAATATAGATAGTATTCACAATCAAGATGGAGGAATGACAATTATTTATTAACTAGACATAAACTTAAACAACATTCATCATCCTCCCTTAATGGGAAATTTAGCTCATAAAAACAATAATAACATCCATGATTAAATCTGAAACAAAACTAAACATCAAAGAAAGAATAAGGGTAAAAGAAAGAAACTAGAAGGTGATATCGCTCCGGGTCTTCAAGATAGCTTCCTCTCCACTTTCATCCACTTTTCAGGTCTATTTTCGCTTCCTTTGACCTTCTGAATTGTGTTCCTTATATAGGAATGAAAGGTGTGTCTCCAATTGGGAAAAAATCTAAATTAGGTCAAAAACTACGTTTTTCGTACCTGGTCGCGACCAACTTAAAGGCTAATCGCGACTACAGGAAAATCTCGAAAAAACATAGATTCTGCCAAATCTCCAAGTCGCGACCGTGGTCGCAACCATAGAAAAGGGTCGCGACTAGCACGATCCATGGTCGCGACTACTGACACCCAAAGAGCAGATTTTTTCGATTTTTCGCCAGTTTGTCCCGTGTTTTCACCAATTGACTGAATTTGAACTTTGACACCCAGGGAACCTTAAACAATGAAAATCAAGCGTAAAACCGCTCCAAAAGACACCAATAGATGAGAAAATGCTTACTTTTCAGACCCGAAACATAGGCTAAATATAACCTAACAATTACCGTTACACCTTCAATGTATTTTATCCTTAAAACACTTAGCTCCGTATAAATGATATTTCAGCGAAGTGAAATAAGATCTCCACCATTTATCTCTGTTTAGCCAAGCTCGAAGGATATCATCGTTTCACTTCTAAATTCCTATAGAAGTTATAGACTCCATATTTATGTTAGCGCTCCCACTCAATTATACTATCATGTTCCCAAAATGTACGTATCACCCTGACCCAAAAGTAGGCTTAACTAACAAATCAAAGAACATGTATAATACTCTTGAGATCGAACCTAACCATATCAGGATTAAGATCATTTGATCTAGGATCAACAGGTGATATTGAATTGAATAGATATTACAGTAAATTTTAATATATCTAATCAAAGTTCAATATCGGTCCCTTCCGATGTATACTCCATACATCCGATACTGGTAAACTTTGCCAATGCCCTGGAAAGGACATAACTGTTGGAATTTATTTTACCAGGATCTTAGATCTACTCACAAGTATGTTATTTAACATCCTAAATATGAACTTTCTAAAACGATAATAAAACACATATAAAGTTAAGAAAACCTTACATTGGTTGCAGCGCAATAATATGTCTCCTTCCACTCAGATCTCTAACCCTTGTATCCTTTCTGTCGCAGAGTATTATCAAGATCTGAGCCCGAATGTCCTTCCCTTTGAATGATCCTTCACAATCTTCCAATCTATGATTGAGGTACCACTCGTTGTGTGTGGGCACTACTCTATCACTAAGAGGTTTTGAAAATATGAAGAAGAAAAGAGAGAGAGGTAGGGTGGGCTATAGAGAGAAAGTGGAAGGCTCAGTTTTCTAAAAGGCAATCTTTTGAATTACTGACAAACTCTTAAAAAACTTGTTATTTTGACTGAGCCATCACTTTCTATTTATAGGCAACTACTAGGTTTAGGTTAGTAATTATTTGGCATTAAAATAATGAAAATATTAATTGGAAAAACTCAATCAAGTGGCCGGCCATAGGTGTTAATGGGCCTCACTTGGATTTTGCAGTTTTCACAATTTTTATTTCTATTTTCTCAAAAACGCCAATTTTCCAATTCTAACCATTTAAATGCCAAAACTAATTATTTAATAACTTAAATAGATTATTAAATAATATTGTCATTTAATATAATTATTAATTAGACATATAGAGTCTCTTAATTAATAAATAAACCTAGAATCTCTTTTCTTTACAATTACACCCCTACTTAGTGTAAATTCACAAATTAGACATAGTCTAACTTTAGAATTTATAATTGATTAATCATAAATCAATTATTGAGTCTTACAAGCAGTATGGTCTCAACTTGAATGGGGACCATGGATCTATAATGCTGAGCTTCCAATAAGCGAACCGAATTTACTAAGTAAATTCCTAACTTATTAATTCCTTGTTGAATCCACTCTTAGAACTTGGAATTGCACTCTCAGACTTATATAGAGCATTCTATATGTTCCACGATATAATCTTATTTTGATCAAAGATCCTCTATATAGATGATTTACATCGAGATGAGATAAATTTACTGTTTTCACCCCTCAATGTATTTGGCCCCTTAAAACACTTAGCTACCTGTAAATGATGTTTTAGTGATCTAAGAAATAGTCACTGAAACAAGAGCTCATCCATTTACTTCTATTTAGCTAAGCTCGAAGGGAATCATCACTTGACTTCTATACACCAGTAGAAGCTATAGATTCCATATTTATGTTCAGCGCTCCCACTCAAATCATACTATCATGTTCCCAAAATATACGTATCACCCTGACCCAAAAATAGGCTTAACTAATAAATCAAAGAACATGAATAGCACTCCTGAGTTGAGCCTAAGCATATCAGGATTTATATTCTTTTAATCTAAGATCAACTAGTGATATTGACTTAGAAAGATACAACGGTAAGTTTATAATATCTTGACTAAGTTCAATATCGGTCCAGTCTAATGTATACTTCATACATTCGAAACTAGTATACTTTACCAATGTCCTGGAAAGAACATAACACTTACTCCAAGTGTAAGTACACATCATCGCTGATTATCACATCTGTGTAAATCCAAAACACTGATGAAACAGGGACTTAGTCTTTTGAATCATATAATCACAATTACATTCCACTGTATTGACAATACTGTAATTGTGAATAAGTATATGTTCTGGACTTAACTGATTTTGTGCATATATTAAAAATATTAAACCATAAGCATAAAAAATTCATGCAAACATAAATCACTTCAAATTTCTTAGATTGATAACTAATCAGATTGTAACAGGTTTTATTTAGGGCACAAAACCCAACAATAACACTTATCCAAGGTGTAAGAATACCTATCGCTGATTATCATGTCAGTATAAATCGAGTGAACTGACAAATCAGGGAATAAACTTTCGAACATATAATTAAGATTATATTCCACTGTGCTGACAACACTAGAATCATTAACAAATTCATATGTTCTGGACTTAAATAGAATTCATACATTATATGTATATATAATCATGAAATAAATCATGTAAGCCATGCAACATAAAATATTATTTCTGATCTTTATTAATAAGTAAATCTGATTATATTGAAATGGGTTTTATTTAGGGCACAAAACCCAACATGGCCTTACTATGAAAATATTTTGTATTCTTATCATCCGCATTGAGCCAATGAATTTTAGACCGCTGTTTCCAAAAGACGTCATGGTTATAGAGAAGAAAATCAAGATTGGATTGGAGCGTGGAAGCCAGCTTGATATCCTCACTAGAGATAAGAAAATTGGAGTGAAGAGCATTGATAGAGTTCTCAAGAGTATGAATGCGAGAGGATAAGCTTTTAAAAGAGGCATTCCAATCTTTGATGGCAGCAATACAAGATTGCTGCTTAGAAAGAAAAGACCCGAGGGGAGTGGTATCAGATTGAAAAGAAAGCTTGTTTCAATTATCCTTAACCATATAAAAAAAAAAAGAAGGCTCAGTGAGCCAAAAAAATTCAAACAAAAATCTCTTGTCCCTAAAAGTGTGCAAACTTTCATCATTAAGAACAATCTTAAGAACTCTATGTTCCGAACCATAGAATCAAAGATGGTAAAGGACAGCCCTAGGAAAGAGAGTTTGCCAACTAGAATTGACAATTCCCCAATCCAATCTCTCATGAAGATGGCCATGTTTCCAAGTGTAAGGGTTACCAACAGGTTGGAGAGGAGATAGGGAAAATTTCTTAAGAAAATTTCTAAAATTGATCATAGCATACGTAGGGACATTATTAGAACAAGATCTATCACCAATGGACAAGTAATCATTAAAATCACCAAAGATGAGCCAAGGAAGAGTAGGAGCATTATCATAAAGATGATGTAAAAGAATCCAGGTGTGAATTTTATCATGCACATAAGGAGAACCATAAAAGCAAGAAACATGAGTGGATATATTATCATTAATAGTTACAATGTAGTCAATATGATTGGGAGAGTAATTCAAAATATTAACCTTAACATCAGAATTCCAAAATAACAAAAGACCCCCCCTTAAACCTTTCCTAGGGACCTCAAAAACATGGTCAAAAGGTAATCTATAACAAAAGTTGTCCCCACAGCCAGCAAGACATTTAGACTCCATAACAAAAAGAAAATTAGGCAAAGTCTTTTTTACAAAAAGGGAGAGGTTACAGAATGCTCGGGGACTCCCCAAACCACAAGCATTCCAGCACATGAGAATCATTTTTCTGGGCGGGGTTGCTCCGCAACACCCGCCTGTTCCAAAGAAGCATTGATAGCAGATGAGACTTCAGCGATAGTAGGACCGGCCCGAGCACGTTTGAGAATGTTTCGCAAAGAATCCCCAACCACAACAGTTTGAGGAAGAAAAGTAGCCCTTTTAACACCAGCTACGGCTTTACCTTTAGCTTTCTCAGTAAGTCTAGACAGACTATTATCAAAGGCTTCCTCATGACTGCTATTGTCATGGACAGTAACAGTAGCTGGATGAGCATTCATAGTAGGCATATCACAAAGGACCCCGTTGGGGCTTTCACCATAGTGAGTGTGAACTTCAGGATTCAGAGTAGATGTATTTAACTGAGTATCAGAAGAAATGATGACCTGTTCCATTCCCAAAGGTCTATCATCAGTCACACTGCCAGGAGGGGCTGAAACAGAAGACCCAGCCCCATGATCTTCCGTGGAAAGAAACTGATTCACAGCAGCAGCAAGGGATTGGTCCACATTAGAGTTAGGATGAGTAAGTTCATCAAGAGGGAAAGAGTTGGAAAGGTCAAAAGGATTCCTTTTGAAGTTGGTTTTAGGAGGGGCTTTCAACGAGATTTTATAATGCAGAGGAGGGGGAATCGGATGATCATCACACTTTTTAAGGTACCTGACACATTTAGTAAGGGTGTGATAATTTAGTTTGTAACACTATTACATAGCACTAACAAAGAAAAAAATATTAATACATTGTAATCACTTTTTACTTTTGCCAATAAAAGTGTAGTGGGCATGTCTACTAAATTGCTTCAAATATTTTTCTAAAACTCTTCTCTATACCACCTTCTGACATCCTCCCTCCTCTCCCTCAATAACAAATTCTTATATAAAAAAAAACACATACTAAATTGTAAAATATTATACAATTCAGAATAAAATTTAAAAAATAACAAACTAAAATTCACATCAAATTTTAATACACAGTTACAAAATTTTACATTCTGCAGTTGATAAATTAATAACATTTCATCACTAAACACATATTTTCAAAATAAAAAAGAAAGTTCTGAGCAAAAGAGTTTAAAATTTATCTTTTTCACCTACAAAAGAGTTTTGAGCTACCTTCAGTAAAAAAAATCATATCAATTATCAAAAACTAATTTCTCTCCTTTCCAGTAGATTTTACAACTGTGTTATAGCCAAATATACATCAATGACATTCTACGCACTCTAAGAAACTCTACTTAGACATTCCCTTTTCCTTTTTCTTTGCCCTCTTATCTTGCTACTTAAGCCAACCTGTACCACTTCATCCTTCAATCTCTTTTCCATGTTTTATGTGGAAGTCAACTGCTCCTTTTCATGTTTTCTCCTAGTAAAAGAGAATAAAATTAGTGGTGTAATTCAATTTTTTGTCTTATTATTTAATAAAATATAACCAAGATTGAAGAGTTCACTCAAATCCAACCATAACAATAGACAAATAATAAAATATAGAATAAGATATCTATCAATAAACAAAACTTAATGGCTAGAAAAAAAAAGTGAGAGATTTACCTTTAATGTGATTTTCTATTGTAGGGTATTTTTCATGATTTGTGGCCTTGATTATAGCAATGTCTAATTTCTGAAAAAACATTATTACCAATTATGAAAATCTATTATAATTTAATTTGTCACACAAACAAATAATACTACAAAAGAAAATAATTCATCAAAAATCCATATTTTTTAAAAAATCTCACAAATATACAATAGAAACTCAAAATTTTAACTTAAAGAGAAAACAAAAATTATAATTGTTTAATTATTTATATATATTGTCAGTGTTGTATGACAATTTAGTTCAATGATCCAAGAAAGATGATTTTAGAAATATATCTACTTTTTAAACAAATAATCATTATGTGAAGCTTTTTGTCATTTTTTAGTTTGACTTGATCTAAACAAAATTTATAAATTTATGAAACAAAATCATCTGAAAGAAAAATTAATATGCCAATGAACTTCATTATTTAACATGTACAGTAATGATACATATACATAAACTTATAAAAGAGTACTTTCTTTACAAAATAATCTCTGCATCAATATAAAGACATACACTCACAGCGTCAAGAATCACTTTTTCACCAACCAAACAATCAAAAATTGTTAAGTTCAAATTAAGGCAAAAGACACAAAAAAAAAAAATTAAACTTAATTAAGATTAATGACAACACTAAACAAAACAACATTCTCATATGAAAATCATTTTTCAATAGCAGAACATCATCATCTCTAATAACTACACATGGTTATAGTAAGCTTTCTATCTTCTCATAATAATAATACAAAGAACACTCACACTACTTTTGAAATAGAAACAGTAGAATTTTCCCATTAGTTCCAATTGCTAAAATATTTTACCCTCTTCGATCATCCTTTCCAATTAGAAAGTGTCATTATTGGGTCGAGAACCCATGCTATTCTACAGATCTGAAAAATATAAAATTAAAATCAAAATTTTACAAATTGGTAACAGTAGAAGAAGAAGAATACCAAAAATAAAAAATAGTAACCAAAGCTGCATTTTCAAAAGACCAAAATACCATTTTAAAGATTAAGCCAAAACTAATTTCAGAGATTCAAGTCGTGAGATTTAAGACTCAATCCAAACCAACACAACTAAAATCAAATCATTAGAGATAGTCATATTTTCATCGTTAAACTTTCAGAGATTAAACCCAAAACTCATTTTAGAGAGTAAATTGAAAATCCACTCTAGAGATTAAATCCAAAAAAATTAAATAACTGAATCAAAAACTAAGCCTTTTTCACAGTCTTTTCCTACTCGACCTATAATTTATCTTTAACACACTCTGCAAAAATACAAAAAACCTGTACAAACTCAGATTAGATTTTTGGTGAACAACCTTGTTAAAATCAACATATATACATAAGTAAATTTGAGAGAAAATAACGTAAGAGATTAATTTTAAAAAAATCTTCAAATTAAGATAATAACATAAGACATCCCAAAATACAGTTTACTTTTTATAAAACCTAATTAAGAAAGAAAAGAAATCAACTTTATATAAAAAATTAGATGAGATTTAAGACTCAATCTAAGCCTACACAACTAAAATCAAAAAAGAGATTGTCATACTATATTGTCAATGTGAAACTTTCAGAGATTAAGGGAGATATTAAGGGAGAGGAAGAGATCGTTACCTGAAGCCTTGGATCGAAGAGAATAGAGAATCACAGGAAAAAGGAAGGAAAGAAAACTAAAAGAAGAGAAGCGAGTAAAAAAATCTCAATTAGGAAAAATTAGGTTTTGTGATTTGTGGGGTTTACGTTTTTAAAAAGAATAATTATCAGGAAAATTACGAAAAAAAAAAGAAAATTAGGTTTCATTGTAATTTGCCACATCATCAGTCATCTCTACAATATTATTTGTATAAATTAATAATTAAAAAAATAGAAAAGAAATATAAGAAAATAGATAAATAAATATTTATGAAGCTAATAAAAAATTCAAAAAATAAGAAAGTTAAGGAGAGAACAAATAAGACTAATTAGAGAAATATTAGAGCGCCACGTCACCCGCCTCATACTTCTCCTATATATATAGACTAGGCAACATGCCGCGCTTCGCGAGCGGCTATTTAAATTTTTTGCTGATAATATTAATGAAAATTCAATAATAAACAATAAGTGAAAATACAGTTACTATTTTGATTATCAATTCATTATAATCTTTTTAATTTTTTTTTTCTTACTTTTGAAATTTTATAAAGAATTATATATTAGGCTAATTTAAATTTTTGCCCCCTAAATTTGACATGTACTAAATCATGACCCCTGGACTTTTTAAGTCGTTAAAAATTCTCCTCGAACTATTAAGATTATTGAATTTAAGGACTTTTGTTTAATTTATACAAAAATAATCTGACGTAGATAAAAATTTAGGGGCACAATTTATTACATGTTAAAGTTCAAAGGCATGATTTAGTAGATATCAAAGTTCGGGGGGCACAATTTAGTATAAGGACAATCGACACATTACCAAAATTGAATGAAATTAGATAGAAGTCCTTAATCCAACAATCTCAAGTTCATGGGACAAATGATTTGGTACATATCAAAGTTCAAAGACAAAAATCTTAATAAGTCTATATATTATTTCTTTTACAATATATTAATTTATCAGTATTCTTAGAGGTTATAATAAGAAATAAAATATTAAAAAAAAGATAAATTTATAAAGGACTTTATAAATATATATATATAAAATCATCATACTATTTTTTATGTAACAAAAAAAGCACAAAAAGAGATTTCTTAAAAGTTATAGTAAAAAAAGAATATTAGAACTGAATTCTCACACTAAATAGAGATTTATAAAAAAAAATAATAAAATAAATTTATAGAATACTTTCATATGATTTCAAAACAATTATTGTTACCGTAATTCACTTGTAATTACCATTACATTTAAAGCTGGTGGTATCACTGTATCTCATTTATAGTTATCATCACTGTAGATTGAAATTTATATTAGGTATGTTAAAATTATTTAGAATTTTTAGTGAATTCAAATTATAAATGGTAAAGATTTTTAATTAACATATATCAAATTTAGTTAACTCGAATAATTTTTTATTTTCTATATGTTAATATACTTTTTTATTTTTTAATTTAATTTTGAAATCGATTTAAATCATTAAATTAAAAAATTTTATATTTAAAATTCCTAAAGTGATTTATTATCAAAGTAATTTGAAAAGTAATTAATATTAAAAAGGAGAGTTTTATTTGCACCCCATAAAATGATAAATACACTCTATTATTAAAAAAATATATAAACTTAAATAATTTTTAAAAATTACTCTAAATATTTTTTTAAAATTTTTTCCTCACATTATTTTATGTTAATTTCAATACTTATTTTGATTTTATTTTCATAATTTTTTCTAACTCATGTATATATATTTTTATTTTTTTTGTAAGAAATTTTCATATAATTTTTTATTTTAAATTTTTTGTCATAATATTTAAAATACAATTTATTTTTATTTAATAGGTATATTTTTTAAAAATATGAGTTGGAAGAAAAAAATTAAAAAAACTTAGTACAATTAAAGAAATAAATTTTATATAAAATAAAAATTACTAAAATGGAGTGTCTTTAGAAATTTTTGGGTGTCTTTAGAAATTTTTGGGGTGTATATAAAATTTCTCTATTAAAAAATGATTAAAATCTTAAAAAAAAAAAATAGATATGCAACAAAAAAAAAGGACAATTAGTAAATTGTGGAGTTTAACAAAATAAATAAATAAATAAAAGGGATGCTTACCCAAGATGTCCAACATGATAAACTTGTGGAGTTCTGTGAGACCATAGCAGAACACAATCTTAATTTTGCCATGAATCATATGATATTAGAACTGTTTACGCAAGATAGTCTTAGTGAAGCGAAGGTTATAGGTCTTCGTGCTTTGCTTGGAATTGTCATGTCACCTTCAACCCAATATGTTGGCTTGGAAATATTTAAAGGTCACGATATTGGTCACTATATTCCAAAGGTGAAGGCTACCAGTAAATTTTGTGGTCTTGCCATAAATCCTATAGTCAGGCACTTCTAACTTCTTCAAAGACTGCTATAGATGTTGTTACAAAAGAAAAATCTCAAGGATATCACTTCTGGTCTGTGCTTAAATGCATACCATATCTTATTGAAGAGGTTGGCCGAAGTGATAAAATTGCAAAAATAATTCCTCAACATGGCATAAGTATTGATCCCGGTGTTCGTGAGGAAGCAGTGCAAGTACTTCACCGAATTGTAAGATATCTTCCTCACTGTCGATTTGCAGTTATGAGAGGGATGACAAACTTTATTCTGCGACTACGACACTCAAGAATATGTATACCCTGGTTTATAAATTATTATTATTATTTAGATATACTATGGTACGGTAAGTGTAGTTTATATATAGAGGTTTTTTTCAAAAAAATAAAATAAATTATACTAGATTTTTTATAAAAATTTATTAAAATAATAGTAAAATATTAATTTATAAATTTAAGCTCTAATAAAATATTCAAAAAATGAGAGAATGACGGAGAGAAATGATTGATGCATTTAGAGTGATATAATAGTGTCATGTCACCGCCTCATACTTCTCCTTTATATATATAGATAGATGTGACTATACAATTATTGGGTGATTTTTTTTTTAACATTTTCTATTCAAAAAAGTAACAGTTTTTTTTTTGGCTTGGTTTAACGTTTTGATTTTTTTTTTGGTTAAACTTAACAATACTTTTTAGGCTAATTAGTAATTTTTCTCCCTGAACTTTGACATGTAGTAAATCGTGCCCCCTGAACTTTTTTGGCCTTTAAAAATTCCCCTCGAACTATTGACATTGTTAAATTTAAGGACTTTTGTCTAATTTCATTTAATTTTACTATTTCAGTAATTGTTTATGTACTAAACCATGCTCCTCAGACTTTGATATCTACCAAATCATGCCCCTCAAACTTTGATATGTACTAAATCATGCCCCTTGAACTTTCATCCATGTTAGAATTTTTACTAAAATTAGACAAAAGTCCTTAAATTTAACAATCTCAATAGTTCGGGGGGAATTTTTAACGGCCAAAAAAGTTCATGGGGTACGATTTAGTGTTGGAAATTATTTTACCAGGATCTTAGATCTACTCACAAGTATGTTGATTAACACCCTAAATATGAACTTTCTAAAATGATGAAATAAACACATATAAAGTTTAAGAAACCTTACATTGGGTGCAGCGAAATTAAATGACTCCTTCCGTTCAGATCTCTAACCCTTGTATCCTTTCTGTCGCAGAGTATTATCAAGATCTGAACCTGGATCTCTTTCTCTGAATCTTTGATGTTGAAACTCCTTTTGCTGATGATCTTTCTTCACGATCTTCCTCACTATGATTGAGGTATTGCTTGCTGTGTGTGGGCACTACTCTAATCGCTAAGGGGTTTCGAAATTATCAAGGAAGAAGAGAGAGAGAGGGTGGCGGCCAAGGTAGAGAGAGAGGCTCAGGTTTTCTGAATCAGAAGTGTGTTTTTCCTGAAGCCTTCACTGTTGGGTTTTATGCCCTAAATAAAACTCTTTACAATCTGATTAGTTATCAATATAAGAAATTTGAAGTGATTGATGTTTGCATGAATTTAACATGCTAATGGTTTAATATGTTTAATATGTTTATTACATTCATACACACAAAATCAGTTAAATCCAGATCATATGTTTATTCACAATTACAGTATCGTCAACACAGTGGAATGTGATTGTGATCATATGCATCAAAAGTTTTGGTCCCTGTTTCATCAGTGTTATTGGATTCACACTAATGTGATAATCAGCGATGATGTGTACTTACACTTGGAGTAAGTGTTATGTTCTTTCCAGGACATTAGTAAAGTATGCTAGTTTCGAACGTATGGAGTATACATTGGACTGGACCGATATTGCAACTAAGTTAAGATATTACAAACTTACCGTTATACATATCTTTTCAAGTCAATATCAGTAGTTGATCTTAAGATTGAAAAGAATCTAAATCCTGATATGCTTGGGCTCAACTCAGGAGTGCTATTAATGTTCTTAGACTTATTAGTTAAGCCTACTTTCGGGTCAGGGTGATACGTATATTTTGGGAACATGATAGTATGATTGAGTGGGAGTGCTGAACATAAATATGGAATCTATAGCTTCTACTGGTGTATAGAAGTCAAGTGATGATTCCCTTCGAGCTTAGCAAATAGAAGTAAATGGATGAGCTCTTGTTTAACTGACTAATCATTAGATCACTAAACACCATTTACAGGTAGCTAAGTGTTTTAAGGGGCAAAATACATTGAGGGGTGAGAACGGTAAAGAAATCCCATCTCGATGTAAATCATCCATATAGAGGATCTTTAAATCACAATAAGATTATAACAATGGTTAAATGAGATAGTATATTGGTATCGTGAAACATACAATATGCTCTATATAAGTCTGAGAGTGCAATTCTAAGTTCTAAGAGTGGATTCAACGAAGAATTAATAAGTAGGAATTTACTTGGTAAATTTGGTTCACTTATTGGAAGCTCAGCATATAGATCCATGGTCCCCATTCTAGTTGAGAACATTCTGCTTGTAAGACTCATTAATTGATTCGTGATTGATCAATTATAATTCTAAAGTTAGACTATGTCTGATTTTATGAAATTTTCACTAAGCAGGGGTGAAATTGTAAGGAAAAGAGTTTTCTGGGTTTATTTATTTATTAATAGACTTTATATGTCTAATTAATAATTATATTAAATGACAATATTATTTAATAATGTATTTTAGTTATTAAATAATTAGTTTTGGCATTTAAAAGGTTAGAATTGGAAAATTGGCATTTTTGAGAAAATAGAGATAAAATTTGATAAAATTGCAAAATTAAGTGAGGCCCATTACAACACCTAGGCCGGCCACTTAATATGATTTTTCAAATTATTATTTTCATTATTTTAATGCCAAATAATTCTAAACCTAGACCTAGTAGTTGCCTATAAATAGAAAGTGATGGCTCAGTCAAATCACAAGTTTTCAAAAAAAAAAAAAAGCCTTTCTGACAGAAATTTCTCTCTTCAGAAAACTGAGCCTTCCTCACTCTCTACCTTGGCCGAAATCTCTCTCTCTCTTTTCCCTTCATCTTTTTCGTGACCCTAGTGAAAGAGTAAGTGCCCACACACAGCAAGCAGTAACTCAATCATAGATTGGAAGACTGTGAAGGATCAAAGCTTGAAGAAGAAGGAGATTCGGGCTCAGATCTTGATTATACTCTGCTACAGAAAGGAATCAAGGGTTAGAGATCTGAGTGGAAGGAGACATTTATTCCGCTGCATCAATGTAAGGTTTTCTTAACTTTATATGTGTTTATTTTATCGTTTTAGAAAGTTCATATTTAGGATGTTAATAAACATACTTGTGAGTAGATCTAAGATCCTGGTAAAATAATTCCCAACATTCACTACCTATTTATAGCATTCCACTAGGGTTAGGTTTGAATTATTTGGCATTAAAATAATGAAAATATCAGAGGTAAAACTCCTATAAAAGTGGTCGGCCATGGCTTATTGGGTTTGGGCCTCACTTTTTGCAATTTTGCAGTTTTAACACTTTTGTATCTGATTTTCTCAAAAATGCCAATTTTCTAATTGAACCATTTAAATGCCAATCCTAACTATTTAATAACTATAAATAATTATTAAATAATATTGTCATTTATCATATTTATTAATTGAACCATACAAAGTATCATAATTAACAAATATGCCCCTAACAACTCTTTCTTTACAATTTCGCCCTTACTTAGTGAAAATTTCACAAATAGACATAGACTAATTTGAGAATTATAATTGATTAATCAAAACCAATTACATGAGTCTTACAAACAATATTATCTCAACTAGTGCGGGGACCATGGGTCTATATAACCGAGCTTCCAATAAGTAGATCAAGAATTTAGCACTAAAATTCACCAACTTATTAATTCTTCGTTGAATCCACGCATAGAACTTAGAATTGCACTCTCAGTATATAGAATGCTCTATATGTTCCACCATATAGACGCATCATTAGTTATCCATTGTTATAATCCTAATGTGATCAACGATCCTCTATATGAATGATCTACACTGTAAAGGGATTAGATTACCGTAACACCCCACTATGTATTTTATCCTTAAAACACTTGACCCCGTATAAATGATATTTCAGCTTATGTGAAATGAGTACTCCACCATTTATGTTCGTTTGGTCAAGCTCGAAGGAGATCATCCTTTGCTTACTATTCGCCAGATAGAAGCTATAGATTCCATGTTTATGTTAGCGCTCCCACTCAATTGCACTACCGTGTTCCCAAAATGTACGTATCACCCTGACCTAAAAGTAGGCTTAACTAACAAATCAAAGAACACAAATAGCCTTTCAAGATTGAGCCTAATCATAACAGGATTAAGAACATTTGATCTAGGATCAACTTGGCGATATTGACTTGAATAGATTTTACGGTAAGTTTAATTAAATCTATGTCAAAGTTCAATATCGGTCCCTTCCGATGCATACTCCATGCATCCAACCTGAGCTTTACTTTAACCAATGTTTTGGAAAGAACATAGCATTTCTCCAAATGCAAGTAAACTCTTGTTGTAGATTATCATATCAGTAAAACCCTATGTCTGATAAATCTAGGAAACTTTATTCACATAGTCATGTTTACTTTCCAATGTGATGACAACACAATAAATAGGATCAAGTATGTGAAAAGGGTTTATGATGAATTTATAAATCAAATAGACAAGCAATTGATAAAGTGAACCAAAACATACACAAATGAATGAAAAATACTTCTGTTTCTTTATTGATGTTGAATAAAATTGATTACATTGAAATGAAGTTTTATTTAGGGCATAAAACCCAACAAACTCCCACTTGCACTAATATAAAACTAATTAGTACATATCAATTAATCTTAAATTCTGACGGTGCTTTTCAAATGGTGTCACGACCAAGACTTTGGTAAATGGATCAGCTAGGTTGTCCTCTGTGTCAACTTCTCAACTAGTACATCCCCTCTTGCCACGTATTCTCTGATAATGTGATACCTCCTTTCAATGTGTTTGCTTCTCTTGTGGCTTCGAGGTTCTTTACTGTTTTCTATTGCTCCATTGTTATCACAAAGTAAGACCAGAGGCTTTTTTATTCCAGGAACAACACCTATACTGGTGAAGAACTTTCTTAGCCAGAAAAGTTCTTTAGCAGCTTCGGCTGCAGCTATGTATTCAGCTTCCATAGTTGAGTCCGATATCGCGGTTTGTTTTGCACTTCTCCAAACCATTGCTCCACCTCCAAGAGTAAACACCATCCCAGATGTAGATTTCCTGTCTTCAAGACTTGCCTGGAAATCTGAATCAGTGTGGCCTATGGGATTTAAAGCACCACCCTTGTAGACTAACACAAGATTCCTTGTACTCTTTAAGTATTTCAGAATATACTTAACTGCATTCCAATGTTGTTGTCCTGGATTTGACTGATACCTGATCATGATTCCAACTGCATAGCAGATGTCAGGTCTAGTGCATAACATTGCATACATTAGACTTCCAACTGCAGAAGCATAGGGAATTTTTGCCATGTCCTCTATCTCTTGAGGATCAGTTGGAGATTGTTCCTTAGATAGACGAATACCATATCTAGAAGGCATGTTTGCCCCATTGGTATTATTCATGGAGAATCTCTCTAAGACTTTGTCTATGTAGGTTGTTTGAGAGAGAGCAAGAGATCTGTTCTTCCGGTTTCTGATAATCTGAATACCAAGAACATAGGCTGCTTCACCCAAATCTTTCATATCGAACTGGGTGTTGAGCCATTCCTTGATGTGAGTCATTTTCTTGACATTGTTTCCAATAATCAAAATGTCATCAACATAAAGGACCAGGAATACTACTATTTGGTTTTCCTTGAGTTGGTAAACACAAGGTTCATCTTCATTCTGAAGAAAGCCGTAGGTCTTGATGATTTCATCAAACCTTTTGTTCCATGAGCGAGAAGCTTGCTTAAGTCCATAGATAGACCTATTTAATTTGCAAACCTTCTTTTCCTGCCCAGGAAGAACATAACCTTCTGGTTGCTCCATATAGATAGTTTCTTCAAGTACCCCATTAAGGAAGGCAGTCTTGACATCCATTTGCCAGATTTCATAATCGAAAGTAGCAGCTATGGAGAGAAGAATTCGTATGGATTGGAGCATGGCAACAGGACTAAAAGTTTCCTCATAGTCCACGCCTTCTCTTTGGGTATAACCCTTGGCTACAAGTCTAGCTTTAAGAGTTTCGACTTCGCCTCCAGCTCCTCTTTTCTTCTTGTAAACCCACTTGCATCCTATCGGATGATAGTCGTCAGGTGCGTCTACATATTCCCAGACTTTGTTCTTTTTCATAGAATCCATTTCTGAATCCATGTCGGCCGACCATCGTTTCCGTTGCGGACTAGCCATTGCCTGTTTATAGGTTAATGGATCGTCATCAATACCGTCACCTACGACCATATTGATTTCACCATCCAAGCCATAACGAGCTGGTTTTGTTGAAACCCTCCCACTACGACGAGGTGCGGTGATCTTCTGAACAGAAACTTTAGTAGTAGATTTCTCAGTTGGTTTAACTGAGGGAGTGGGATTGTCCTCTTCACGTGTGGAAGAGAACGGAACATTGGAAGGACTTATATCTGAAAGCATTTCCTCCAACACTACTTTACTTTGTGATTTGAAATTCTTAATATAGTCATCTTCAAGGAAAGTTGCGTTTTTAGAAACAAACACTTTATCATCCTTGCGACTATAAAATAGTCCACCCCTAGTCTCTTTAGAATTACCGACAAACATGCAAACTTCAGTTCGTGACTCAAGTTTGCCGTCTTTCTTTGTTAAGACATGAGCAGGGCACCCCCCAGATTCTGTAATGGCGTAAACTAGGTGTACGACCAATCCATAGTTCTAAAGGTGTCTTAGGGATTGATTTAGATGGAACAACATTTAAAATGTCGGTTTCCATCTGAATTGCATATCCCCAGAAGGACGTAGGTAGAGTTGAGAAACTAAGCATGGACCTAACCATTTCCAAAAGCGTGCGATTCCGTCTTTCTGCAACTCCATTTTGCTGTGGAGTGCTAGGGGCGGTTAATTGGGATTCAATTCCAAGTTCAATTAAATGATCTTTGAACTGCATATCCATATTCTCCACCCCTATCAGTTCGCAAGATCTTTAATGTTTTACCCAATTGGTTTTGAGCCAATGCGTGAAATTCTTGAAACTTTGCAAATGTTTCAGATTTCTTATGCATAAGGTAAATATGTCCATATCTAGAGTAATCGTCAATGAAAGTGACAAAATACTCATAACCACCTCGGGCTTTGACATTCAAAGGTCTGCAGACATCAGAATGCACTAACCCTAGGGGTTGTTTGGCACGCTCTCCCTTTGCAGAGAAAGAACGTTTAGTCATTTTTCCTTCCAGGCAAGACTCGCATAGTGGCAGTTCACCTAGGACGACATTTTTCAATGGACCGTCTTTGGTTAGCCTATTGAGTCTATCAAAGCCTATATGACCTAAACGTAAATGCCATAGATATGTTTCATTATGATCAACGATCTTTTGCTTTTCGTGGTTTCTAAGTTTAGCTACCTTAAAAAGTTCGTTATGTAGGGCAAATGGTGTTTCTGGTCTAAGAACATAAAGCCCCTGTTCCATGGATGCAACACAAATCTGAATGTCATTTCGAGAAATGGTAGAACCAGAACTCGAAAAATCTAATTTGTATTGTTGCAATTGTAAGCATGAAACAGAAACCAAGTTTCTACTGAAATTTGGAATGTATAAGACATTGTCTAATTCCAAAATTCTGTTTTGAAACTTGAGTTTGGCTTTTCCTCTAGCTCTAACCGAAACCATTTCGCCATTACCAACTTTAACTTTCAACTCTCTGGATTTCAAATAATTCCAATTCTCAAGCAATTGCAATGAACAACTTACATGGTTTGTAGACCCAGAATCAAGAATCCAAATGGATTTATCATTCTCTAACACACATGATTCGAAGACTAAAGCATTACTGCTTATTCGTTTGTTAATTGTTGTTCTTGCTTGTTCATTTTGTTGTGAAGTATAACTTGAGGAAGTGGAATCACTTTCTTTTATCTTCTCAACTAAGCTTGAAGTAGTAGGATTTATGGAGTTATGAACTATTTGCTCTTCAGAGCGAACAATTCCCAGCTTACCTGCTTTCTGGAATTTAAAGTCCATCATGAGCATATGTGAAGTGTTACTCTGACAAGGAGTTTATAACTTCAAGTTCAATTGCTAAGATATTAACTAGGAGTGGAATGGGAAGAGGGTTATAGACACTACAACACATCAATAAAACAGAAGTAAGGTTTGGTTCAAAATTCATACACAAATTCTGAAAATAACAAATAATCACATATGTTATAAAAATACTAAATCTAACATAGTTTATTTTCCAAGGTTTCCAACATAATGAAATACAAAGTTGTCCCTAAGAGGCGAGAGTCAAAGATAACATTAGTTGAATAGAGTAGTCAGCTCATCTAAAATAAAACCATTTTAGCAACCTTTTATTCAATCAAAATGAGAATCCAACGTTGTCCCTGTAGGCGAGAGTCAAGGTTATTCTCATTTTATGAGCTTCCACCATTGTTTCATGTTTTATGAGTTTATCTCTAAGTAGTCACCGTAGGGGAGAGTCTAATAGAGACAAACTCACAAAACACTTATCAAATGAAATCTTACGGTGTTAAAAGTGTTCAACGAATAACCATCCATAGGGGGACGAAGTCTAGCGTCTCGAGGTTATATTGAAAAAGTTTAACTATTGTAGGACCAACAATGGAGATCGAATATCTTTTGATTAAGAGCTCATTATTTAAAAAAATATATATGTATTTTGTATAATCATTTTATTCGATATTATAATAATGAAAAATTACAAATGAAAGTTGGTTTAAATAAAAAATCAACTTTAATTAATTTTCAATTATTTTTTAATTCGAAAAATAAATTCGAATAAATATCGAACAAGTTCCATATTATAATAATGAAAAATTACAAATCAAAGTTGGTTTAAATAAAAAATCAACTTTAATTAATTTTCAATTATTATTTAAATTCGAAAAATAAATTCGAATAAAATGGAACAAATTTGAAAATATCTTGTTTAAGTTGTTTTAGAAGAATCTAAAAAATCAACTTAAATATATTTCAAATCAGATTTAATTAAATTAAAATTAAGTTGTAACCACTTAATTTGAAAATATTCCATTTTAAGTTAATATTCGAAAAGATATTTAAAAAATATAAAATATTCTATTTTAAGTTAATATTCGAAAAGATATTAACTTAAAAAATATCTAAATAATCTTAATAACCAATGCCTAAAATTCCTCAACTTAATTTTGAAATTTTAAATCCAAAAGATATTCAGATTTAAGTTGGTTAGTTGTAGATAACTAAATATCAACTTAAATAGGAATATTTAATGAAAAATTTAAATTAAGCTTCAGAAAGAATCTAGATGGTTATAATTCTATATTTAATTAAATACAAGAAAATACATATAGTTTAGCTTAGAATATAAAATTCTTTAAACTACGATTTTCTTAAATTAATTTCAAAATAAATGAAATTAATTATGTTGGTAATCAATTTTATTAGGTTAAACTAATTTAATTAACCTAGTACAATTATTCAAATCAGGCAAATGGGCCTTCACAATTGGGGTGGTTCATGTGAGGGGGTGTTGGGTTCAGTATGTCGTACCCGCTACTATGGCTCCCAACTCTCACACAAGGCCCAAAAGAGAGGAATTTAACCTTAAAATGAACAACTGTTATTAATTGAATATGCCCAAAAACTAAATGGGCCTAAATAAAATCTATCAAGAACTATGATATTTTATTTAGCAACAATAACCTATATGCATCTATAATGAAATTAAACACATAGGCTCACACAGGCACACTTTGGATGGGTCCTATCATGTTGCTAGGTCATACACAGATGAAAGAAGATTGTAAATATACCTGTTACAAATTATTTACTTGACCAAGGGAGCCATGAGTTAAAATCAGATCATTGGATCTGTCAACAAGTTAACCATGGCTATTTGCAATCAAGCAATAATAGGTTTTAAGAACTTACAAACAAGCTAAAACACATACTCCTGCCACAAGGTTAGCTGGATAGTTGGATGTAGGATTTATTTAATTTTAAATAAATAATTTCAAAAAAATAATTTTCGAAAATTTAAAAAAAATTTTGAAAAAAAAAATTCGAAATTAAATTAAAAATTTAAATTTAAAATTAAACCTACAATTTTGAAAAATTAGGTTTCAACCAACCTAAAGATCATTTCAAAATTTGCTAATTACTTTTAAAAATTAAATGTTATTTTATAAATAAAAATTAAATTAAAAATTAAAAAAGATAAATGAATATCTTTTTCAGATTTTAAATGTAATTTAAATAAATAAAATAACAAAATTTAAAAGTTAGCAAAATATCTTACATCTATTTAAAATTACATGATTATAGTTATCTTATTTTAAATTTAAATAAAGTCAAATTATTTTAAAAAAAATTTAAATTTAAAAATTTAAAATCTGACCTTAAATTTAAAAATAAGATAAGATATAATCAAATTTAAAAATAAGATAGATAATTAAGCAAAAAAAGATAGATATTGACTATTTCAAATTCAAATTACACTAATATCATGAATTAAATTTAAAAAATATTTAATTAATTCATTATGATAATTAGAGTTGAATTAGGAATAGTAAATGTATAAATACAGAACTACACAAAAAATCGGAAGTTAATTCCATGAAAAAGCATGAAAAAACGAAGAAAAACGAAAAAATTGCAAGCTGTACGGACAGGATGCTATGCATACCCGTCCGCGCGCGTGCTGGGGTGTCATGGGCGTGCAACCTCGGCGGAATGCAGGATTTGCATGAAATCCGCGCGCGCACGAGGGTGCTGCTCAACCCCGATTTTTTCGAAACTTCAAAAAATCATAACTAATTCAAATTAAATCGAAATTGAGTTCTGTAAAAAAGTAACTTGCTTAATTTTTTCCATACTATCCAATAAAAATAATACCAGAAACAGATATTCAATTATTTTTCAAAAAAATTGACGAACATCAATCAATCATCAAATAACACTCAATACAACATGATACCATCCAAAACATCAAACAATCGTTTAAAAGTCCAAATTTCTTGCAAGTAAATCAATTACCATGGCTCTGATACCAGTTGTTGGAAATTATTTTACCAGGATCTTAGATCTACTCACAAGTATGTTGATTAACACCCTAAATATGAACTTTCTAAAACGATGAAATAAACACATATAAAGTTTAAGAAACCTTACATTGGGTGCAGCGGAATTAAATGACTCCTTCCGTTCAGATCTCTAACCCTTGTATCCTTTCTGTCGCAGAGTATTATCAAGACCTGAACCTGGATCTCTTTCTCTGAATCTTTGATGTTGAAACTCCTTTTGCTGATGATCTTTCTTCACGATCTTCCTCACTATGATTGAGGTATTGCTTGCTGTGTGTGGGCACTACTTTAATCGCTAAGGGGTTGCAAAATTATCAAGGAAGAAGAGAGAGAGAGGGTGGCGGCCAAGGTAGAGAGAGAGAGGCTCAGGTTTTCTGAATCAGAAGTGTATTTTTCCTGAAGCCTTCACGACCTATTTGTAGCATTCCACTAGGGTTAGGTTTGAATTATTTGGCATTAAAATAATGAAAATATCAGAGGTAAAACTCCTATAAAAGTGGTCGGCCATGGCTTATTGGGTTTGGGCCTCACTTTTTGCAATTTTGCAGTTTTAACACTTTTGTATCTGATTTTCTCAAAAACGCCAATTTTCTAATTCAACCATTTAAATTCCAATCCTAACTATTTAATAACTATAAATAATTATTAAATAATATTGTCATTTATCATATTTATTAATTGAACCATACAAAGTATCATAATTAACAAATATGCCCCTAACAACTCTTTCTTTACAATTTTGCCCTTACTTAGTGAAAATTTCACAAATAGACATAGTATAATTTGAGAATTATAATTGATTAATCAAAACCAATTACATGAGTCTTACAAAAAATATTATCTCAACTAGTGCGGGGACCATGGGTCTATATAACCGAGCTTCCAATAACTAGATCAAGAATTTAGCACTAAAATTCACTAACTTATTAATTCTTCGTTGAATCCACGCATAGAACTTAGAATTGCACTCTCAGTATATAGAATGCTCTATATGTTCCACCAAATAGACGCATCATTAGTTATCCATTGTTATAATCCTAATGTGATCAATGATCCTCTATATGAATGGTCTACACTGTAAATAGATTAAATTACCGTAACACCCTACTATGTATTTTATCCTTAAAATACTTGACCCCGTATAAATGATATTTCAGCTTATGTGAAATGAGTACCCCACCATTTATGTTCGTTTGGTCAAGCTCGAAGGAGATCATCCTTTGCTTACTATTCGCCAGATAGAAGCTATAGATTCCACTTTTATGTTTGCGCTCCCACTCAATTGCACTACCGTGTTCCCAAAATGTACGTATCACCCTGACCTAAAAGTAGGCTTAACTAACAAATCAAAGAACACGAATAGCCTTTCAAGATCGAGCCTAATCATAACAGGATTAAGAACATTTGATCTAGGATCAACTTGGCGATATTGACTTGAATAGATTTTACGGTAAGTTTAATTAAATCTAAGTCAAAGTTCAATATCGGTCCCTTCCGATGCATACTCCATGCATCCAAACTGAGCTTTACTTTAACCAATGTTCTGGAAAGAACATAGCATTTCTCCAAATGCAAGTAAACTCTTGTTGTAGATTATCATATTAGTAAAACCCTGTGTCTGATAAATCTAGGAAACTTTATTCACATAGTCATGTTTACTTTCCAATGTGATGACAACACAATAAACAGGATCAAGTATGTGAAAAGGGTTTATGATGAATTTATAAATCAAATAGACAAGCAATTGATAAAGTGAACCAAAACATACACAAATGAATGAAAAATACTTTTGTTTCTTTATTGATGTTGAATAAAATAGATTACATTGAAATGGAGTTTTATTTAGGGCATAAAACCCAACATTTAGTACATGTCAAAGTTCAGGGGGGAAAATTACTAATTAGCCTACTTTTTAACAGATACTTTTTAATGGCGTTAAGGCATTTTTCTTCTTTTTTTTTTCTATAGAAAAAGTAAACAGAAGGTGAACCCCGTTAACATTCTCAAAAATAAGAATTGAGTTTCTAATTGACCACTGAGTCTCTCACCACCTGCAATGAAACCCCGCAATTCGATTCATTCGTAACCCTAAGCATATGCCATATCCCTGAACCCATGATCAAAACATTGGGAGACTTTCTATTTTTCTTGAATGCTGTAACCAAATCGTTCAAATTGGAATCGTACGGAGCCCATACGAAATCCAATCTCATCAACCTTAGTCCAATAATCGTTTTGCCTCCTGGAGAGATCGTTTTTAACTGACTCAACAGCTTGGGGTTTCATTACCAAACCCAGAAGCGATAGAGCAAAGAATCGTGACTGTGAGTCACCGGCGACTACAACCCATGACCCGTTTAGGAGATCTGAAGCGTCGGCTCATGTGAGTTTCTGAAAGTCACAGGCCGAAACATCGTCGTGGAAGGACCAAGTCCAAGACTTTTCGTATTGGGAAGTGTTGGGATGAGTGTGGGTGACATTCCAAATGATGTCATGGAGAAGAGAGAGAGAGAGAGATGAGTGTCGGGTGTCGAAGATGATGATGGAAGAGATATGAGTGTTGGAGCTTGCACTTTGCCCATGCCCAGTAAGTCACTTGATTTTTCAGGTACGTTTCGTTTTACGTTTATATTGAATGGTTTGTGTTTTCGTTATTGTCAGACTATGATTTTCTTTAAACCTTTTCAGTTTCACATTTACAAATCTATTCTTCTTTTGCGTTGAATTATTTCATTTTTGATTTGGATCTGATATGAATGGTGTAATTTGCAATAGCTGTTGAATTTAAATATTAATATAATAATATGAATGGTGTAATTTGTACAATAATAGGATGTGTCCTTTCTGTTATTTTGGGAAAAATGTTTATGTCCCACCAACTCAAAATCCTCTGGTGGGATAGGAAGCAAATCACAATCTTCTATCATAACATCTCCTTTCAGATTTAAAAGTGATGAAAGATCAGCAAAACGAAAAAAAGGCAAGATTATAGTCCATAAGTCCCTTTTGTTCAAATAGTTACTCCATGTGATAATAGTTGTTTACAATTATGCGTACATTTTAATTGGTGATTTTTCTATATCCAGTACTACGAGAAGCTCGAAGAGAAAAGAAATACAGATGAGGCTAAAAAGAAGTGTCAACCGACCATATTCCAGATTTGTAGCATAACTTTACTACCAAGTGGTCATTCCATGCTTATTTGTGTTCCAACCCAAAATGTGGCTTTACTTGGCCTATCTTATTAAAATGAGAAGGATAAGGGAAAAAGAGATAGGAACAGTCACAACTCATAAATGTAGATATGCATTGAGGGGTTTTGTAACACCCTAACTAACATAGGCGTATTACGTAATTTTTAAACATGTTGTGCTGCTCGTTGCTAATAACCGAGGTTTATGGAAAACGTGATTAATTAAAATTTTTGCTTTTTAATTAAACTTGTAAAATATAATTACAAAAGACTCGGGATCCCAATTACAAAATCATTTACAAAAAAGTTAACTGTTTATACAAAATAATTGTCGCCTAGCGACTAGCTACAAAATCAGCCTTGTTGTCCCGAGGATCGTACGCTCCAGGCCTAACCGCCCCGACATGTACAATCTTCATAAGCTCGTTCACGATCCATCAGCTTTAGCCTTGCCTTTACCTACACATAAACGTAGAACTGTGAGTCAACAAACTCAGTAAGAAAAGCATAATAATACTCATACATAATTCCCGGTCATGATCAGACGCCCATACCCCTGATCATAACCCTAACTGCCGTGTCCAACACGATACTGAGTCCCACTACTGCCGTGTCCAACACGGTACTGAGTTCTGAACATTCATAGGGACGGTACTATTGACAAGTAACAGCCTGATCGGTCGAACCGGTCATACTCCGCCGGGTCATACTCCGGCTGTACCGACGTGTTACGATATCCGCCCGATCGGTCGAGCCGGTCATACTCCGTGCCGGGTCATACTCCGGCTGTACCGACGGGATACGTCAATAGTACGGAACCACCAACCTAAGTGTCGACTGATCGGCCGAACCTGGTCATACTCCGCCGCCGGTCATACTCCACTCGTACCGACGTGACAGGGTTGGATGGTTCGAAGCCAACATACATAACTAATGTAATCTAACAGGCTTCCTACATGCACGCTAAACATGTAATCTACATATGCATACTGTTATACTAATCTCACCTGGATTCCGAATTCAGGTGTGCTGTCAACCCGATCGGAACTATACGCGGCGGATTACAGGCTCCTAAACCATAAAAATCACAACATTATAAGTGACACGCTAAATCACTTCCCGGGGACTTAAACTAGGAACTAAAAGTTTCCCTATCCATAAAAAGCATGGCAATACCCCCTAAAACATAAAATCGAGAAAATCTAGGGTTTCAGAATTTTCCCCAACCGGCAGACCGGTTGCCCAACCGGAATTCCGATTCTGGGAAAATTCAGAACCCCATCCGGAATTCCGGATGCACAACCGGAATTCCGGTTCCTCGCAGGCAGCAAACTCAAAAATTCATAACTTGCTCAAATCAACTCCAAATCAATTCAAACCTTCCAGACCTACTCCATATAACCCCTAGAACATTTCTAAGGCAACAAAACTATCCAGATTGCACATAATCAAAAATCACCATTGAAGCTCAAGCTTTGAGTTCTAAACTCAAACTTGAGCAAACCTAGCTAGCATGCAATCAAATCAATCTAAACTTACTTAAACATGCTTAAAATAGCTTCTGAAAACAACCATAAACTTCAACAACATCACAGCAACAGAACATAAACATTTCTTTCAAAAAAATCATATATTTTGCATAGAAAACCATAGCTTTGCTCAACCTAAGAATCATGCTTCAAAAACAACTCAAATAACATCTAACAAACATGCTTTAACCTCTGAAAATATCCACAAAACACAGCAGCAACAACAACCAAAAATTCATGCATGCATCATCATCTTTTCTTGAAAATTAAGAAAACTAAATAGCAAGTTTCAAGGCTTACCTAGAGCTTTGAATCATCCAAAAACAGCTTAAAAATCAAAGAAAATCCAACCCTTATGCACACCCACAGCCAGCCGAGAGAGAGAGGAAAAGAGAGAGTGTGTGTTTTTGAAATTTTTCTCTAATTTTTCTAAGTGTTGAAAATGAGGCTTTGAAGAGTAAAATGAAGTAAAAAGGGATTCTTTTCATCCAAATAATAAACATTTAACACATATTTTTCAATTAATAAAAATCACTAAAAGACAAAATACTAATGGGGCAAAAAGACCATTTTGCCCCTCCACCCTAAAACCACATAAATAACTCTAAAGGGGTATTTTTGGGAAAATCTAAATTCCCGGCCATTCCCGACATTCCCAATGTCTAATGTCCCAAACTACTAACATACTAAGTTGTGATTTCTACTGAGCCAAACACCGAGTTCCAAAATACCGGGCACCGAAAATGCAAAAATATGAAAACTACTGAATGACATAGAAATGCATCTCTGAATTCAATAATAACAGTATAATAAATTATTTAATAAATAATTTTCATAATTAATCAAGATTAACTGCTAATTTCCAAATTAAACTAAGCGGTCTTTACAACTATTCCCCCCTTAAAAGGATTTCGTCCCCGAAATCTAACCTGAATAACTCTGGATATTGAGCTCTCATATCTGACTCTAGCTCCCAGGTGGCTTCCTCCACCTTGCTGTTTCTCCAGAGAACCTTGACCAAAGCTATGGTCTTATTCCGAAGGACTTTATCCTTTCTATCCAGGATCTGCACTGGCTGTTCTTCATAAGTCATATTTGGCTGCATCTCAAGGCTCTCATAACTAAGTATATGAGAGGGATCTGAAACGTATTTTCTCAACATCGAGACAT